>NW_019384861.1:312711-350158 GCF_000671375.1 Centruroides sculpturatus
AATAGCGCAGTAGAAGCCGTTCTTCCGGTTAAGCCTTAATGCTCTCCCTCCACCCCCCGCGTTGGAATTTCGAAAAATCCTTTCTTAGTGTGCGTTTCCATGACGTACCCTAACTGTGTACCAAATTTCACCTCTTTAGGTTAAGCGGTTTGCTCTGGGCGATGATGAATCAGTGAATGAATGAGTGAGTCAGTCAGGACAAGCAATTTTATATATTTAGATAATGTAAGATATTTTATGACAAAAATTTCTTTCTCTCTCTCTCTTTTTTTTTCTCCTTTTTTTTTACGAGAAATTCCGTTAGTCTATAGATGAAAGCGAATGGAAGAGATTCTCTTGAAGAGTTATCTCAATGGAATTCGGGATGAAATCTTCTACAATTCTATAACAAATTTAAATACGTTTCTCGGATAAAGAAACCATACAATTGCTGCGATAAAGAAAGAAGAAAAGAATAGAAAATGTGAAATAAATTCACGAATAAAAATACATTTTATAGATCCTTTACGATTGAAACATTAAGGAAATTGTCTAACATACGCTTCTATCACTTCATTTATGTACAGTACGTTAAATATAAAAAAAAAAGGAAAAAATAAAAGTTATTTTCTGTTCCATCGATCGGGTTTTTAAATTTATTCTACACCGGATTTTTCTAAGTAAAAATATTTTTACAAGAGAATTTTTATTATTTTAATATTACCTAAACTGATTACATTTTATTCCAACCCCTTAATTAAAACACTAAATTAAAACGAGAAAAAAGAATTTTTTTATCATATTAAAATATATGCTTTCCATCTCAAATTAGTAGTGTCTTGCCCCTGTAAATCATACTTTTCCTGATAGCAGCAGAGTCGTGCAGGTCATCTCCGTTTGGGGAACTTTTTAAAATTCTCGAGATTAAGAGAGGACAGACAAGCAGACGGACGGTGGTCGACAATAGTAATTTATAAGTCCAGAAATTCTTCAAATTGCAGCCCAAAATTCTAAATTTTATGGCGAATTAATCCAATTACACGTAAAATTCCCTTTAATTATAAACTTAAGTTAATTCGTACTTACAAGTTAGTATCACTGAAGTTAAATGTACCAATTTAACTCGCGCAAATTGTAATTAATTAAAATTATTTTAATAAATTAGTTTATCGCTCGGATGAGAAATTACTTTGATGTTTTATTAGAATTCTTCACCCTCCCTTTTGATTGGAGTCTTGCAGCTGAAAAAGTGCTAATTAGTGTACTTAGTGGAGAAGCATTAACGTCAGTTAAAGCTGTACTTTGTCCTGAGAGAGGGGAAAAGCACTAAATACTTAAAAAGCACTACGCTGAATAAATAAAATCGAACTAATTAAAGCATTAAACTTAAAAATATTAATTAAGTTCTAGCGTGTTTTAAACGTTAATTATTACTTTCGTTTTAAACTGCAGTCGATAAAGTAACGTTTATAGACCATAGGATCGCCCACGTGTTGTTTTGCTCTAAAAATACACACTAAAATAATTAATTGAGTTAATGTAAATATTAATATATAAATTAATTTTAAAAACGTTTAAAAGTTAATAAAATTTTAGAATTTATTTTTTGAATCTTTTTTTTCCCTGTAGTCATTTAGAAATTCTTCTCTCATACCCTGCTCGTGATGGAAATTTTCACGATTTTTCACCAGGAAGTGAGGGAATTTTTTCTCTTAATTTTTTACCAGGGAATTTTTATGAAAAATCAAGGAAAAAAATTTTCTGGTAAAAAATTGAGGAAAAATATTTCTGAAGAATGCTCGCTAGGATTCGATTCTGGCTCCCTCAAAGTGGTAGGCCTTAAAGACTTCGGCTGTAGACTTCGGCCGTCTTTAAATACAATTAAACATATTCAAATTAATTTAAATTATAAATAATTATGCAAATTTACAAGTACAAACGTTCTGACAGCATAATTTGAAAAAAAAAATTACTTATTAGAAAAGTGAAAGCATTAATTCAAGTTGGTGTAAATGGGAGAAGAAGAGCCATTTTGACATGGTTCCGGGTACAGGAGAGCCCCAAATTTAATCTTTTATGTAAAAAACACGACACAAAAATAATATAAATTAAAATATAATATGATAAGCGATAAAAGACTTGTTTTATTGATTTTATTCACATACACAGTGCGGTCGCGCCGATCCGAACTAATTGAGACCAGTGGTAGTCGGATTAACGGGGGTATAATATAATGCTTTTGCTTTGAGGCCATTTTTTTCTGTTGTAAGATACTTTACAGCAGCAAATAGAGGTTAGAATTGTTGTTAAGTCGAACGGGGTCGCAGAAAGAATGAGCAGTAATGCTCACAACACATGACTTATGTTTAATTATGTGTACTGCGGGTATACAGTTAACATTACTTTACTTAGGGGAACAATAGAAGCTGTTTGGATTAACAAGACTATGCTGCATTTATGGCTTTTAGCCTCCCTCACATTTCTAACTGATCTAAAACTTGAATTTATATAAATATACAACAACACTACAAATTAAAATCATTAGTTCTAAACCCAAAAACCAACCCAAACACCACATAAATTCAAAAATATTAGAGTTATTTGCTATTTTTTGCACACTTGAATATTATTTGAAAAATGTCCCGTGTTTAAAAATGTAAATAATTCTCTTTCTAAATTATAATTACATCAGAAACAGTAAGCATTAATAGGGGAATAATAATTAATAATTTCAAGAATTTATATGATATCAAAACTAAAAAATCACTATTAACTTTCATATCAAAGTTTTATTTGAGAAAATAACTTAAAAGGCGTGTCGTGCTTTAAATAAATAATCGTATAAGACATTTTTAATCTTATCTAGCGACCTAAAGAATGGTTATCTTTCGTAGTAATCGAGAATATCATAAATCTTTAATCATTAATCATATGCGAGTTGTGAGTCGCGAGTCGCAAGTTGCGAGTTTCACGTAGCCTATCTCAAACAAAAATTGTGTACAAAATAATCTCCATACAGCGGACATTCCAAATAATTTATGCTCTCTTCAGTGGCCTTTATTTAGAGGTTTAATTTTATATACATTTTAATCATACGTGATAATCAGCATTTAAAATGGGCAATGAAGGCCCCTATAACTCTAAAAGGAATCGGGTTCGAGGTTCGGATTGGCTCGGAAATTTTCGAGTATGTCCAGATATTTCGTCCTCCTCTTCGATCATTCTACCAAATATGGGCCCTTCGAGACACACCGAAGAATATCTAGGGCCCATAATTTGTCAAATCCCATCCTTAACCCCCCGCCTGCTCTATTGTGGAACCCATAATGGGATTGCTAAAAGGGCCGTCTTAGTGATCACAGGGAGGAAAGTGTTACATAAGAAACCCATTGTGGGCTTAACTAAATCCATGATAAGTTTAATAGAAGGCCTTCTTAACGCCTGCAGATCAGAGAGTTATACGGTTTAGAATGCTAACCTATAATAAATTTGAGTGAAACAGACTTAAATAGGCACATTTCCTCTTATCAGTAATTACAACCCCCCTCTACTTTGCAATGCTGAAAATAAGTATCTATCAATATCTAACATCTTCATTCTTTAATCAATCAAGGGGAGATCGATTGTCAGATACCTTTCCTTTCCACGTATTACACTCGCATCTATCAATGTCAATGTTTTCCTCGATTGAATAGAATTATCTACATGTATTGTCGAACCTGTGAACAACGACGGAACATAAAAAAATGGCCGCTGTTTGTAGGTTACAGTCGACCCCCCTATAACACTGTTGATTATTCCGTTTTATATGAATTCCATGTTGTACGAGTAACTTAGATTTTACAAATACGTGTGCTGGGCTGTGAACTGCTCACGTATTTGTAAAATCTAAGTGACTCGTACAACATGAAATTCATATAAAACGGAATAATCAACAGTGTTGTAGGGGGTCGACTGTATTTTATATTCACTTTTATTCAAAGAAATGTCTAAAAAATGTCCATTTTTAGAGGTTCGAATGTGTTAGTTATACTTACACGTATAAGAGCTAAATTTTAATAAAATCGTACGTATAAGTTCTGAATACGTATCTATAATATGTATACTGTATATACACGACGTCTATTTTATATTATATAATATACGGAAGATAGGATTTAAAAAAAATTAATATATAATTTATTCAAAGCGTTATTCTTTATATCAATTATCTTACAAGATTAAGTTGTAACTGTAACAGCACCAGTAACATAAGCAGAACAATTTAGTACGAAAAATGCTGCTGCAAGAATATCAGCAGAATCAACTTGAAACATGCTAGGTAATACCAAAATCTAATCTTTTATCTATAATACATAAAATTAATTAAACTTTTATTGCCTAAATCATTAAGAATCATTGTGTTATTATATTATTCTCAGCATTGTGCATACCAAAGGATCCTGCTTCAAATTCTACTGCTGCAAGGATATCAGAACCCAGTTAATACGCAAAATCTAAATATTTTATGAAAGTTTCATGTTAAATCATGAAAAATCTATTCAAGTTTATTATATTAAATTTATTTATATAAGTATTTTTTAAAGTTTTAAAGCAGATCAGGCACAAAATTTATATGACATGCCCGGACTCAATTTTCACCCGTATGGTGTCTTGATTATATTTTTAAGTAATTTCTATAATTAAATTAAATTTAATTCTCGAATAAATACGTACCTAAGATAAATTATCAAATTTTAATTGATTCGTCAATCTTCGTAAAGGATCCGTTCGTGGGTCTTGCATTTATTATGAATTTAAGTCAAATAACTTATGGTTCACTCGAGTTCACGTCGAATATCCTATTAAAATTCTATTATTTTAGCTATCATATATCAAAAAGAAACCGAAAAGTTACGCATTTCCATTAAATATTTTAGAAACTTAATCAATATCTAGTCCGCAAGTTTCCTTTTTAAACATAAATAAAACAAAACTCCACTAACTTATATTAACTTACGTTACATAAGTCAATTTAATTGTCTATTTAAATACACGATTACCGAGTGAAGTCGTAACAATAAATTTATGCTAAAGAGGTTATAAATATCAGAAAACATATACAAATCATAAGAATTTCAATCTTCTTAATTGAAATTTTAGTTCTGTTTCGTGTCTAGAACGGTTTGACTTTGTGTAAATTTCTTTAATTTATAATTTATTCCAGATTAAAGAGAATCAAGTAATTCAATTTTATGCTTTAAATATATCGTAATTAAATTTTTAAACGTGTTTAAATTTATTCAAAAATTTCCCATTTGTCTTGGAAATTCGTTATGGAAACGTTAACAGTTTATGATTATTATTTTTATTCTATAGTCGACGAATGAATAAAACCAGTAAACATTGGTAGTTTGTCGCGGGTTCGGGCCTCACGCGCTAGTCACGTGGCGTTTTCTGGAGTTCTCCCCACATGTCTAACACTTAAATAGGGGACAGTCTCTTATAGTAAGTCCTTAATGAGCGCATGGCAGATCGCCCGTGTGTTGTATTCCCTAATTCCTTCACTCCACTCCAGCTCGCTATAAACTAATTACCCCCACTCGTTGGTGGGATAATGGGTTTATAGTCGTGGGTTCGAGCTTCACCATCTCGTTAGTGAGGCGCGAATCCACGACTAAAACTATCACTCCGTAGTTTAATCCACAGATACATCTTTAAAAAAACTTTAGGACTTTAATATAATTCATTGTGAATACAGTAAAACCTCTTATAACAATTAATATCGAAAATGCCTGTCATACAATACTGCCACCCCCCTAAAAAACAAAAAAGAAATGTTTTAGTGCTATTCAATTTTTGGCATATTGCCTTATATTCTACTTTCGTAACTATATTTAGAAAGTTTTTAGACAACTTACACAATTAATAATAAATCAGGTTAAATCTGGTACGAGTTATACGACCAAAAAGGACCAATTTCGGTTTTAAAAACCATCTGCTTTGATTGCTTCAAACCCCTCTTCTTTGTTATTTAACGTCACGCATTTGCGTGTTTCCACTTGATCTATATCATTCAATGAGTTACTTTTTTTTTTATTTTATAAACTTTTAAAAAGTAAACTTTTTCATGTTTAAAAGCTTTAGTAACTTATAAAAGTAAAACCTGCCCGAGACGGACAGGAAATCTCCGTCCAAAATCGAATAAAATGTTAAAATACTTCGGAACGGTGTTAATTTCTGTTTAAAAAACAAACCCTGTTTAAAACGGAAACCTGCCAAACTGGTGGCTTATGATTCCCGTTTACACAGGTTTTACTACATCAAAATTTTCTTGAGTTTATTATATAATAGTTAATAATAAGTTATCACTAACGGTTAAAACGAAAACCTGCCAAATCTGTACCGTGCAATTCCGGTTTATACAAGTTCTATTGAATTTTCTATGATTATTAATAGAATCTGTTTACTATTTTAAGTGCTACAAATAAAAGTGGTGAGTTTTAATTAGACTAAGTAATGTTTAATTGCATTTTTAGCTTTCATTTCTTTCTCTTGTACGATTTTCCTTTTATCTTGATTATATTTGCATTAAGGTCACGTTTCCTTCTACTGAATTGGTCAAACCAAAAAGATTTTTCTGACGTGACACTGGTATTGATGCAGATTCGGATACACACGACTTCCCTTTGTAGTGTAAAGCCAATACGGGAATCCATTGTGTTTCTTATTCCTTCTTTTGTTATATATCTTATGTGTGAAAAATGCTTACGTAGCAGCCAGTACCACGTGTGCCAGACATGTCTCGTGTTATTGAATTCTTAATAAAATCACCATAGTTCTTATATAAATGGTTTATTATAGAAAAATCTCTAGACTAATTAATTAGTTAATTAATTCTTTCAAATCAATCTAAATATTAAATTTTTTTTCGTCAGCTTATATAACAATATACTAATCCATAATGTTGTGTTATATTGATTTTTAACAATAGAATAATTAAAAAGAAAACAAAAACATTTTAATTAATATTTTCGATAAAATTTAACCTTTATTCTTCAACCTTTTGTTCCTTTATAAGTTTAGCCAGGCTCAGAATTGGTGATAAGGTGGTGAGGGATAAGGTGGTAAGGATTTTTGACCTCTCGTATTCGATCTTTGATACCCCAGAGACGTAAGCTGATATATCGAAAGGAATGAATCGACATCTTAACGTGTTTACGTTACAATAAAGAATTTTTTAAATACAAATTTGGGTTTACTCTCATCGATATGGCAACTCATAGTTAGAAAGAAAGTCCAAGAAGACAAGCCATACTCAGCACAAAGAACTAGGAGCAAGTACTGTACCTTAAGGTGTCCTGATACCTTAACAGCCTCGCCCATCCGGCCATGTCAAGAATTAAATTAAGTGTGAACATTTTTATTTTGAACAATTTAAAGTAGTGAAATTAAAAAATCACTACGTATTTCACTGATTTTTTTTCCGAGATAATTGCTCGCTATGGACTTACAACTATAAGATGTAATCCATCACCAACCCTATTATGATCAGAAAATCCGGATATTTTCTTGGTATGAGTCCTATATTTTTCTTCCTCCTTATTTTCCGGTTCTTTGAACCGGTCTGAAAAATATTTCTATATTCGCATGGGGAAAACCTACACGTGGGAAATGTATTTTACCAACATTTCTTTCCCGTTCGTCCCCCAACTACATCAAAAATATATATATATTTTTGGCCGTTGTATCTATATTATTTTCTTACATTTTTAAAGCATTATATACTAATATAAATTTATTCTTTACGTAAAATATATTCTAATCCATCCTTCTAGAGTGATGAATTCTTGAATTTTTACGACGTCACACACAAGTCCTTTATATTTGTAATAATTGTAAACAGACAGCCGGACAGACAGACGACTGCCGAAATTTCTAGGCTTGCAATTCCAAATTGCAGTCCAATTAATCACTTTGTTGATGTAAATACTAAACACAACGAAATAAGCGTTAAATATCAATCATTGTAACACGAGATAAAGATATTTCTCTTCTTCCGGAAGAGAATTTATCTTCATATTTACGATTGTGAACTTTAAACTTTTCTAAATTATATATTTTTGGGATGGAAAACTGCCAAAATCAATAATTCATCCTTTCTATAGATTAAAAAAAATTCCATTTAAAAATATTTATATAGATAAATATAATATTTACTATAAAAGATTTGTGGCCGCCAGCGCCAGAGATCCTGAACACTGTCTGGCAACACTTGCCAACAAGAGTGGCTGGCAACGTAAAAAAGAAAAGGCGCGAAAGTTCGTTGGATTTTGTCCGGGTGTTGCCCGAGGATGTCTGTGACAGTTCTAACCTTTTCTAATAAAGTTCTTTTTTGTTACTGTTCGTGTTTGCCTGCTTAATGTTAGATCTAAACATCAGTAGGATTGAATGACAAAGATTAAAGCTTTCTGGAGATTAACTTGCTATACACGTAATAAATGTTTTATATACAGGGTGACCCATAAGTCTAGAACCATAGGGGTTGTGTTGGTCTTTGTTTATTGTTTTTGACACGTAAACCATGGCGCCGAGTAACGGGAATGGTACGAACCCGCGATCTCTACTTCACACACCATGGATGTAGCCTGTTAGACTTTTCAACAAAGTCTGGCTTTGTTCAGTATCATCATCATTATATTCAAATGCGTATTGATTATACAGGAATATAATTTGCGTGTGAAAGACACTAAACATGTTATACGGGTAAGAAGTAGCACGTTTTGCTCTATTCTTGTTTTCTATCAATATATCAACATTCTCTTTATTATAGACTTTATATATATATAATAAGGCGTTTTATGGTAAAATGGCCCCTATTTAATGTTAAATACGTGAATAAAATTCTGAAAACTCTACCCGTTGGTCAGGTGTGAACCCACAATCAACTCTACCAGTTTTCAGTGGTGTTATCCATTCCCAAAGGAAGGGAGCAGGAGAAGATCTTGTCCTCCTGTGATTTACTTTGTCCTTTCATTTTTCCTCTTTACCTTTTTTTTGAACGGTAATTTTATAAAGTTCAGAGACTTTGTGAGAGTAAATTTGTTTTTATAGTTATTACAATGAAGCGTACGACAAATTTTCCTTCTATTTCTCTTTCAACCCCAGCATACAAGTTGTGCTACTTGAAAAATCCTATTTTATTTTCTTTTTTTTTTAAATATTCAAAAATTTTAATTCTTTATAAGTCTATACTCTCGTGTTTCTGGAAGCAATAGAAACAAACCTGTTTAAGGAAATTAATAGAAACAAAACGTGTTTAAGAGAATAGAAACATTGATAAAGGGATTTAACAGAAACAAACTAAGAGTGTATAAATTCTACTTAAGGAAATTAATAGAAGCAAATCTGTTTAAGAAATAGAATGAAACCGTAGCTTTTAAACTATAGAATAACGGTTTACGTATCAATACAATTTTCTACGAGTATTTTACGTGTTTTCATCGTGATAAATGGAAACAATTGATAGCGCATGCTACAAATCTTGATAAAATACACATTCGATCGAAGTTTTCTTCTTATCCATTTCATAAATTGAATTGAAGTCAATATAAAAAATGTAACTGCCACATTTCAAATTTACCATTGTTTCTGCTCTGTAACGGAATTCAAAACTGAGACAAGCCATTGACTACGTTATCATTAAATTATAATCGTGTGAACATAATCGCATTTCTTTATCCATTAAAAATTACTTTCTACTCAATAAAAATCATTCGCTTTATTGAGCTATTGTATACTGTATATCGAAGATTCTTTTTTGTATGTAGGACCCAGGTATTTTTCGCCAGATATGCATAAATCCCAGTAGCAGATCAGAAATCTTTAGAGGAAGATGCAGTAAGGAAACAATATACCCTTCAAAAATGTTTATTATCTGAAGTACCCGCCTGTATTTAGAAAAAAAAAAAAGCCAAAAGGGGGTCAGATAAACCTTGCGCATTCCCTAAATCTACCCCCTTAAATCTGTTCTTAATGTTCTGTAACTATATCTGGGCACGAACTGGAGCGCCATATTGACAAGTCAATCGATTACACAGTTTTATATTTAAAAAAACTTAGCGAATAATATTTATTTGTATTTATATAATCTGTTTCACTCTACGTATACATTATATTCTTATCACGTAACAAATGATTTCATTGGCTCCACATGATTTGCATTTAGTAAACGTTAATTGTCCTCAGATAATGGGTCTTTTAGATGGATTTTATTTTATATTGTAAAGATGAGTAATGCGAATTTTACTAAGGATCCAGGGCCGACTGGACGATCTGTATAAATTTGAAAATGCTAGCGCGGGCCTCGGACTGAGGCCCGAAAAATCGGTCTGTAAGGATCCATTTAGTACATGGCCACGTGAAGAGGGCATAGAGGCATTACCCCAACATTAGGAGACAATGTCTTCTACGTTTTCAATCTCGATGCATAAATTACCGACACATAATCCTGCTCTACAAAAACTTATACTTTCACTTTTGTTTTCATTTTTTTCCGCGTAATCATTCAATGAAACGTAACTGTGATCCGTAACATAATAACCATTATTATAAATTCCATTAATTAATCTGTTGAATATCGGTAACATGCCAGGTAATTAATAACTTATTTACTGTAATTAATAGAAAATTAATGTCATAATTTGAAACTTAACCGTAATGTTGCAGTGTTATAGCCTAATAGGTGCCATCTGCGAAAACGTACGAAATATTAATTTAATGTATTAAATTTCACGTTTTTAATAAATTCTCTGCGTTGTTTTTTAAGTAAAGAATTGCATTTACTTAATTTTATCTCTTCCGTACACCACGAAAGCTGGAAATTATCGACTTCTTTTACCCTGTATGCTGTTTTCTCAGCATGTATCTTGTCTTAGTCTTTCTATTGTAAAATCTATTATACATTCGAACCTCCAATAAGGACCACCTCTCGATAACGACTACCTCCAAACAAAGCCATTTTTTCGGTAACTTTGACTGAGTGTCTAAATTTATAAGAGTAAACTTACTTCTGTAAGAAAGAATGGTATAAAGCCTCTATAATAAGCATAGCTTATGGAAGTGTTCTAGCATTTTTTGCATGAATTAATACTTATATAAGAAATTATGTTTACAATTTAATAAAATAAATAAACATGTAAACAAAAACTTCTATGTTGTAATGAGTTCCAGATAACAGGAAAAAATCGACTTGAAGATTTTCTACATAACAAAAAAAAACAACACGAATAAACACAGCTCAAAATGCTTCTATAATTTGTTTTATATTAGTTTGATTTGTCATTATACTCAAAACCCCCAATATCTGGGGATTATTCCCCAATCCAAACCCTTAGTAGGACCCTTTATACTTATGACATGGTATAGGCCTACAGGATCAGAATTAGGGCACCCCCCTTCTTAGGTGTTTTTCCGAGTAACTCAGGTAGTAAAATATATTATAAGGCACACTCTAAAGATTTCTGGATCCTCTACTGAGAGGGTATGATGAAAACTTTAAGAAGAAACCAAGCTGATACGAAACACGAATGAAGAACAAAACAGATCTATTGTTGATAGATCTGTTAAATCGACCATTCCCTATTATCCAATACGTCAGTCTGCTTGTTATATAATAAATTTAAACAAAATCGATCAAACTGAAGGACCATTTGTTAAATTATTGACAAGAAGGACGAAGAGAAGAGAAGAGGAAAATATATTTTTATATAATTTGAAAGCTTAGATATTTTTTAACTCTTTATTAGAGGGCCTCTTAAAAGTGAAGAGAAGCTCTTTTCATAGGCCCTAGTATATTAAACACTAAAACAGTATCAGAGAGAGTTATCTTACAGTTTTTTTTGTGGGCCTCATAAAAATGAGGCCTGGACAAATGGCCTTCTGGCACTCGAATGACTAGTCTACACAAAATAGATGAATTTTTTTCTTTAGTATAAGATGGATTAGATCAAATTTTAAAAAATTTAAAACGTCTAGACGACGAAAATAACTTAAAACTATCTTCAAATATTTGCAAAGAAGTTTTTGGTAGACATTTTTTATACGGTTTAATTATTTTCCTATCCAAACTTTATAAAATCGTTAGTAACTTCGTAAAACTGTGAAGTTTTAAAGTGTAGAGGGAGCATTGCCTAGTAAAGCTAGACAAGCAGGCCTGTGACGTACTTGTTTCATTTGAAATAGACAATGTCATTGGTTTGTCTGTTACAGCTGTATTAAAGTCGTTTTACCAGGCAACGTGGCCATTTTTAACTGTTGTTAATAATGTTTCCGCTATTGCCATCTATGGAACAATTTTAAAACTATTGAAATTATTTTGTTGTATGATAAAATACAACAAAATAATAATTAATAATTAATAAAATTAATAAAAAAAATTAACTTTTATAAAATATTCTTTATAAATTATAATAAGATCATATGAAATCACATGATTTAAAACTGATTTTAAAATTCAAAATCTGCAACTTTGTTAAATTTAAATTTATTTTATTCCAAATAACGTTAAAACTAAATCATTTAAAGTAAAATAAGCATGAATTATCTAAATTTATGTTAAATTTACGTCTAAACAAACTAAAATTACACTTGGATTGTAATTTCATAGCACATGTGGATAATATACAAAAAGTTTATGAAATTACACTTGAATTGAGCAATTACTTTTACGTCAATGCTGTCAATTACCAAGAATTGAACAAAGAATACCTTGTAAAATCTATTACTAAGAGTTAAGGCACCTGATAATCCATCAACATCACTCACGTAAAGCCACTTATTCTCATTAATAATACTTTAATTGATCTTGACGATATTTCATAGAAGAACTCTCACAACTAAGGACCAAGAGCTGGATTTAGAAGTTAACCAATTACCGTTGGCTTCACTTTTACTACATGAAAATCTCTTGGCTGTGAATCTGGGCATTATTCTGAAATCTTAGGGATTAATGATTTATTTGTTTATTTTTATTTAACTTTTTAACAAAAAGTTAGTTTTCTACTTAGTATCATCCCCTTTTACTACAAAATTTAGCTTAGATTACGCCAATCGACAAGCTGTAAAAAATATTCGTTTTACAGCAAAAGAAATGGCTATGAGGATTATTTTTCTGTTACTCCTGCATCTGTTGAGGATTAAAATTCCCTGCTGCTCCTGCATCAATTGTTGCTGCTCATGCATCAATTGGGGATAACATTTCCTGCTGCTCCTGCATCAATTGGGGATAACATTTCCTGCTGCTCCTGCATCAATTGGGGATAACATTTCCTGCTGCTCCTGCATCAATTGGGGATAACATTTCCTGCTGCTCTTTTATCACTTGAGAATTAACTTCCTGTTACGCCTTTATTACTAGAGTTTGAAAGAAATGAATGAATGTAATTTTCTAAATAAACATTGTATTTGTTTATTTGTTTACTCAGACAATTACGTTAATTCATTTTTACAATTTTAGAAGTTTGATGTAAATGATTTCAGTGAAAAATTGTAATAAACAAGCCTTGTATTACAATCTTCCAAGCGTGGGAGACAATGTAATCTACGTTTTCAATCTCGATGCATAAATTACCGACACATAATCCTGCTCTACAAAAACTTATACTTTCACTTTTATTTTCATTTTTTTCCGCGTAATCATTCAATGAAACGTAACTGTGATCCGTAACATAATAACCATTATTATAAATTCCATTAATTAATCTGTTGAATATCGGTAACATGCCAGGTAATTAATAACTTATTTACTGTAATTAATAGAAAATTAATGTCATAATTTGAAACTTAACCGTAATGTTGCAGTGTTATAGCCNTGACATACTGTATATATATATGTATTTAATCAGTATGTTTATAAGAACAAATGTTTTTAAATTGGTATTTTGGTATAATGAAATTAATTTCCTTACATTTGCCCTATATGTGTAATAAATGCCAAACAACACACATATTCTTAAGTTACAACAGCTTTTTTTTGTTTCCAATAAACGATAAAAAATTTATTGTTTTCTTTTAAGTTCTTTGGAAAAAAGCCTAATAAAATTTTGATTAGAATCACACATGTGTATTTACATGTGTATTTAGATTTAAAATTTCAATCATTCTGCATTTAGATTGTTAACGGGTTTAAAGAAATTTTGGAAATTGAGAAGAAATTTGAATTTTTATAAATGAAAATGACCAGAATGTTCCTAAATTATATGATGGACAGTGGCTTTTGGATTCTGTTTCCTTAAAATATCATAATGAAATTAAACGAACTTAATAAGCAGCTTCAAGGTAAACACAAACTGATCACAGATTGTTATCAAAATATAGAAGCATTCATAGCAAAATTCAAACTTTATGAAAGTCAGTTAAAATCAAAAACTACAATTCATCGTCAAATTTAATAGTGACAAAAAATATATATATATGTTCTTAAATATGCTCAAGAAATTACTAATTTACTAAAAGAATTTCAAGAAAGATTTTCATATTTAAAAATTTATGAGAATATATTTAATATTTTCTTATGTACATTTGACATTGTTGTTGAACAAGCTCCAACAAATTTGCAGATAAATTTGATAGACTTCATCTGAATTTGAAATATACATTTGAGGCCAATAACAAAGTTCAGTTTTATACAAAATACATTAAANTTAGAAGTTTGATGTAAATGATTTCAGTGAAAAATTGTAATAAACAAGCCTTGTATTACAATCTTCCAAGCGTGGAACATGTTGTAACATGCTTAACGCTTTAGGCACTTAAATTGTATTTTTGTTAACTTATCTCCCTATTTTAATAACCAGAAATAATTTAAGAATTCGCTTTAAATATAAAAACTGACTTCAAATATTACAAATAGTTATGTTATTATCTTATAATATACTATCAATGTTAATATTTACAGCATAGTAGTGCTTATCTGCTGTATAACATCCGCTGTATAGATGAAAACAGATAAAAATAAACTGGCTTTACAAATATTAAGAAATAAAAAAATTTTATGAAAAACTGATAGATTTTTTTTTTAATTGCCCATCCATTTTCATTTGATTCAACTTTTATATGTGTTTTTTTTTTTTTTTTTTTTTTTCTNAAAAATTTATGAGAATATATTTAATATTTTCTTATGTACATTTGACATTGTTGTTGAACAAGCTCCAACAAATTTGCAGATAAATTTGATAGACTTCATCTGAATTTGAAATATACATTTGAGGCCAATAACAAAGTTCAGTTTTATACAAAATACATTAAGTGAAAAATTGAAAAGCAAGTTTCACATTAAAATACATACAAAATACTGTATAATTGTATATGTTTTGTTGTAAATAAATGTGTATGGCCCACAGTGTATTTTTATTTTTGGCCCAGTAAACAATTTCGGTTGAACAACACTGATCTAATGCATAGTGTTTGTTACATTTTTCAAAATTTATTGGAAGTTTTTAGTTTATGTCCATAGATTACCTAAAATTTTGACACTAATACATTATACTTTTTACATGTAAAATAGGAATTATGCAGATTTTTTTCTTGACTCTTCCCATCCTATGGTCACTAAATGGACCTTTTTTTCCATGGATTTTTTTACCAGGCCCACAACTAGGATAACTGGGTGATGAGGAATGGGACCAGTATATCCAGAACAGACCATACCCAAAAAATTTGAGGTTTTATGACCCCCTCAGATTCAATCCAAACTTCCTTGATGCAGCAGGCTGATGACTTATAGAACTAGCCAGATGGCCAAGTTGGTTAGTTATGTTCACACAGAACATCTGATTTTCAGGAATTGATTATTCATGTTAAGCAGGGAATGCCTATATTTAGGTACAAGAATATATTTTAAAAGTAGGTTACAATCTATATATACACCTAATTCTGTTTTTAAATGATAGATTGGTTCCCAGAAATACATTAAAATAAAATACATTGTATATATGGAAAATTAGCAGGTTGGACCTAAGAAATCAACAAAAATAATGAAATAAACCATATAAAAAATCTTGTTAGAATCTTATTTTTTTTGCATGTTATCAAATTTTATTTTATATATATTGCACATAAAGAAAAATAATTATAGGAACATAAATTTCATTTGAAAAACAAAACAAAAAAAATTAATGAACATAATTTTTGGTAAAAAAAATTGGTAAGAATATGTAATGTGAGTTATACGCAAGATTTTATTCACTGTCACTTTCTGACAATAAACGGATATGTTAGTAGTGATATTTCAATCATGTGCAATCATTAAAAATGCTTTGGTTATTGTGTTCTTTGTCCACAGGTGAAGTTCTTTCTGTGAACTCTAACATTAGCAATAATGTCCTGTGGTGATGATGCTAGTGGTTTTATGAATGAATTCAGTTATTAATAGTTGGGTTTGTATTGCAGCCAGGCCTTTATATAATTCTCTATAAGACAACATTAACAACTAGTAGCTCTGGACGCCCCCTGATGGACGTTCTTTACAAANAACATAAAACATGAATTATTATTTTAATATTTATCTGAATTAAGTTCGAATAAAAAAAAAATTTTTTTTGTATTAAATTACTTGGTTAATCGTTTCTATAACCGAATGAAGATTAGACTGTCTTTCTCTCTATCTCTCCTCTCTTCTCACCTCTCACTCTCTTCTCTATCTATCTCTCCTCTTTATCTTTTCTCTCCCATCTCTTCTCTCATTCCCCCCTCTTTTCTTCCTCTCTATCCTAATTTTCTTCCACTAATGACCTAGTAAATAAAACCACTAAACACGGGGTTCCCACTTCATTCAACCACGTGTAGATTTCCGACTTTTATTCACGTGTCTAAACATGTGTATAGGGATTGTAAACACGTCTAAACAAGGGATTCTAAACACATCTAAACAAGGGCTATTTTTTCGTATAAAAATCCTCTCCTTGGCCGATTGCCCACGTGTTGCAATGCCTTCTACTATTAAACCAAAAAACCTAACCTATTTTTAAACTAAATATATTTGGAACTAGATTAGAAGCCATTTTTCGTATTTGACCCTTCCCCTTCTGTTGACACTAAGAGGACCTTAATTAATCATATTAATCGTAAGATCAACCAGGCCCATAAACGAGGAGGTCTGACTCAACCCATAACGGTAAAATGCCCTCTTGGTAGAATAACAGTGAAAAAAAGAACCTTCTTAGCGTCCAAAATTCAAAATTTTGTATAGAATTTCGATTATATTGTATGCTAAGTACCCTCATAAAATATTATTATTTCGAACGTTTTCTTGATATTTGTCAAAACTATTCGGACAGAAAAACGGACGAAATACTAATGTAAGCTTATTTTCTTAATTTTTAAATGAAAATATTAAAGTTTTTCATTGAATTTAACACTGTAAATCTGTAAAAAGTTATCTAATCTACAAGAATTTTAATTATCATTTGCATATTTACACTTATATAACTTTATCATCAATAAATGCTTCCTGTTTATACATTTTTTCTGTTAATGGCATACGTCTTGGTCTTTTAAATTGCTGATTTTTAAAGAAAAAAAAATCACAATTTTATGGTAAAATACACACATACTTATTTAAAACTTAATTAAATTCAGGAACAACTTAACAACGTAATTCTTATTAGAAACAATCACCGGAAATTAATTCGTAAACAGAAGACAGAAACGGAAAAGTGATGTCATTTCCTGTTTTCGTTTACCGAAATTCCGATGAAAAATGCTTCAACATTTCCCGTTTCAGTTGGCATTTTCCGTTGTGTTTTGACCAATAGAAAAGAATGAAAAGACCAATAGTTATGACGTATTAGTGACGTTCCGTCTTGTTGTATCAAAATAAAATGGAGGACTATTCGAAAAGATCCTTTTCAAAGGACTAGAAACCAAAACTTCGAAATGGTTTGCAATACATTTTGCTCTTCATACGAAAACCTATCTAAATCGAAAATAAACCATCAGACGGAATTTTGCAAACCGTGCCACGTGGTTTACAAAAACAATGACCAGCCATTTCGCGGGCTTTATTTGAAACAAAGATAAGAACAATGCATTTTCATTTCGTCATACTGTAAAACCTATCTAAAACGAACCGCGACGGTACAGGCCAGNTGCCCATCCATTTTCATTTGATTCAACTTTTATATGTGTTTTTTTTTTTTTTTTTTTTTCTGTCGCTCTGTACCTGAAGAATACCCGAAAGTGGATAAAACCACTGAACACTGGTAGTGGCACCTCACTAACAAGTGACCATGTAAAGTTTTCCAAGTTTTCTTCACGTAACAGAGGCCAGTTTCCTATAGAAAGTCCTCCCAAAAAAACAGTTCCTTACACCTGAAGAATCCTTCGAATAGTGTTTCGAGAGTTTCAAAATGGAGGTCAATTTATTTTTAATGATGCAAACTTTAGATAATAATTAACATTTCTTCGACAATGTTTTGTTAGTTAGTGTTTTAATAAATTAAAGTTTGTTTTTGCTGGTGATGAAAAAAATCTGTTTTAATTTGTTCTATTGGCTTTCGGAGAGTAATGATTTCACATTTGTAAATGCTCCGTTCTCATACCCTATTTATAATTGATATTAATTGAATTTATTTTTTAACTTTAAATATATTTTAATATACTGTAGAAACTTTATTTTTTGTTAGGAGTCGGGACCAAATCCGTGACGGAGAATAGAATTCCCCCTACAAGTACAGAAAAATTAATTTACAATCAATTACCGCAATTAATACACATTCCAATACGTACAGTATTGTATATTTAACCATCCATTTATTTACTGTATGTACAGTGGAGTATTTATTCGCGATGCGAATGTACTGTATATTAATGAATTTGTACATAATGTACTGTATATTAATGAATTTCACTGTACAGTAATTAATTAAACTGTACAGACATTTTTTCATGGGCGAAAAGGGCAATTACCCGAAGACCGCAACAACAAGGAAATCCAAATCAATCTTTTATAATGAAATATTTTCCCAGAAAATTCTTCTGAAGAAAAATGTCTGAAATCAACACTATACACGGCACCCCCTAATCCAAATTTGCCTGAATCCCATAAAGTTATAACGCGTCACTGTATATAGAAATGAAGTACAGTACATGCAGTAAAATTCATAAAATACAGTACATTATGTACTGTACTTCATTATTGCAGTAGCAAAAGAAAAAAAAATACAATAAATCTAATCCCCAAAACTAAATTTAGCACAATGACGGTTAAAAGAGTTACGAATGATCGAGTTTTCACTGAATTTTTACATTTCTTACTTTGATAAAGATCAAAATGAGATATTTGCAAAAAGTTTTCGGTTATTTTTCAAATTAAAAATTTAAAAAAAAAAATAAGAAAAAAAGCTGAGTTAGACTTGTTATACAGAATTTTGCGTCTTAATTGCATAAATAATCACAAATTATATAGCATGATTAAAAAGAATAAAAACTTTTCTATCATTCTATCATAAATAATACAGAATTAGCAGTTTATTCGTGATATTATCTATCAAAATACAAAAAAAACAATATTTTTCTTTACAAATATTTTCACTGTACGATTGATTCTTCATCACTTATTAATAGAAATTTTAATTTATAATGCTTTTATAATATTTTTTTTTGCACAAAACTTTAAATTCTGGAACCCCTTCTGAGTTTACAACTCACGTTAAGTGCCACTGATGGCACTCTTCCTCTGTATTTCCATGTTGAAGATAGAGGAAGAATGCCATCAGTGCCATTTGATATGAGTTCTCAGTGCAGAAGGGACTCATGTAGAGCCTGATACAGTATATATGAGAATTAAATATAGTCAAAACCTCTAAACAACGGCCACTGAACATTAAAAAATGTCCGTTGTTTGGGGATTATTTTGTAGGCGTTTGCTCAACGTTTCCGAAGAAAAATGACAGCCATTTAGAGGTGGCACCCTTACAAATTATTATTCGCAACACCATTATATATATGTAATGTAATATAATATATATATACTCTCTAGGGCACCGTGAAAAATATAAGCTACCATAAACCTCGACACTCCTGATTCATTTCCCATTAACTCCTAAACCCCTTACCCGATTCTAACCAAATTTTACATGCTTACCCTCTACAATCCTGCATAAAATATAAGCTACAATGAAACCCGGACTCCCAACTCCTCTTCTGATTCCGTCATAAATATAACAATTGCGGGATAAATTAATCAGATTTTAATTAATTATAGTTTCAATTTTAGTTTATTTAGTCAGGTTTGATGGGTCCCCTTTTGGTAGATTGCCACGCAATACATGGGCGATTGATCTGCCTCCCAGGAGAACTTTCTAAAGGAAATTGGCCCTATTTAGGTGTTGGGCAATCCCGGAAAACTCCCGTGGCCACTTTTAGTGGCTTTTTTAATGTTTTTTTCTTATAATTTAATTTATTTTGCTCACTTGTTCTTTCTAAATATCTACTCTTTAATCCTCCCGATTATTTATTTTAAAAAAGAGTTAATTGATTTTTAAAAAAACCTCCGAATAACGGACATTATAAAAACATTTTAAACCTGTAAATAGCGGCCATTTTTTAGGAATTTCTGAACAAAACTGCGTACAAAATAACCCCCCAAAACGGGCAATAGCCGTTATTCAGAGGTTTGATTGTATACATATCCTGTTGAGTAATACTACGATTATACTGATAACTATTATCATTCATTGCACGATAGATAATCTGTTTGTATGTCTGCACATTTATATATATATAAGTTTAATTGCCTATAATTAAAAGTTTTATAGGAAATTTTTTTATATAATCAATCTTCTCGCATGTTGTAAGTAAACGTTTAAATATTCTATATTCTACAAGAATATTTAAATGTTACTAAATAAATTTTATTAGGTTAATGCTCTTATTATGGAAAGGATGAAGAGAATGATAATAACTGCATGAGTAAAGTACAATAACTCTATCATAAATATTGTTTAAATTTATAATTAAATGAACTCTGACCCATTTATAAAATCAAATTATCATATTTTATTCACTGTAATAAATTTAATTTTCATATAATAAATATTAATAAGAATTGTTTTTTATATGTAAATTCGTATTAAAAACTTTTTACTATTTTTTTTATATTACTTTTGTTTGATGGCCGGATGGCCTAGGCCAGTGGTTTCACACCTTTGTGTATGTCGTTGGTAGGCGGGCCACAAATACTACATACACGAAGTAGGCCTATTTCTATCGTTTATAAGTGATGTGCCTAATATTTTTTCCGGCCGAATATTCTGACCCGGAGCATCACTAGTCTGGCCTATTTCGGACATCACTGATCTGGTCTACTTTGGGCATCTCTGGTTTGGCCTACTTTGAATGTCACTGGTATGGTCTACTTTGGGCATTATTGGTCTGGCCTACTTTGAATGTCATTGGTATGGCCTACTTTGAATGTCACTGGTATGGCCTACTTTGGGCATCACTGGTCTGGCCTACTTTGAACGTCATTGGTATGGCCTACTTTGAATGTCACTGGTATGGCCTACTTTGGGCATCGCTGGTCTGGCCTACTTTGAATGTCACTGGTATGGCCTACTTTGAGCATCACTGGTCTGGCCTGTTTTGGGCATAACTGGTAAATTAAATACGAAATTATTCTTGTATATCTTTAATATAATTTCTAGTGTAATAATATAAATAAGAGATAATACAAGTGTGGATCAAGAAATAACCATCCAAACTCCAACAGCATCGAATCTCGTCCGGGCTGGTTATTTACTGATCCATCCATATAATATAAATAATAATATAATATAATAATATAAATAAGATATTATAACAAAGGATACAATTAGGATCAATTCAAAATGTTATTTTTTTTATGAAACCATTCATAAATATTTAAATTAAACGAAGCAAAATTGTAAACAAAGGTTGTGAAATATAAAAATTCTCATACAGAAATATAAAAATAAAAACATCAGTCAGCAGAGGACAAAGTTCTACTCACTTCCCGCTTTTCAATCTCCTGACTCGTCCGGTCCATTCTATATAAGAACAGTTAGTAGGGGGATTTAGTAGGATGTACAATTAACCTTTTTTAAATATGAGAACTGTTATAGTTGTAACGTTACTTACACTCTGCTGCATCTGGTGTCAAGCAATTCATCCCAGTAGCAAAAATAAATTAGATAAAAAACACGATTTCGATGGTAAGATCTTAATTTTAATACCTTAAAAATACCTTAAAATCCTAATTAAATACCCTAAAATACGAGATTTTTCACTCCTTTGTGGTGATGTGCCTAATGGCGGTCATCTGTCGGCTAGTTTTTAAGGATTTGCTTGTTAATTTTTGACTATTAATTAACATTTTATCAAACTTTAATGTTAATTAATCATTTGTAAACATAAATTCGTCTTATTTATATGGCTTAATCTAAATTATTTTACTAATTAGAATTAAAAATGTTTAATGCGGTTCCATAGTCGTTACAAGCGAATTAATCCACGTAACTTCAATTATTTTAATATGTTTAACTCCAAATTTTCATATTGTTAATGTGTTATAGAGACAGCTAATTAGAGAATCTTATTAGTGAATTTAATGTTATAAACCTCATAATAATTTAATTTTTAGTAAACTTTAATTAAATATTCTATGCATTGCATCAGTTAATAATCGCGGATTGGCATTTAGCTCTTGGATAAATTAATTTTCTTGTAAAACTAAACATTTGAGGCTATTTTTGCTAATTAAATGTTAATCTAGACAATTTGAGATATCCAAAATTGCGGTTTGGAGCTAAATAAATGCTTGAGAAGTGTTCAAAATTAGGAAACGTTACTTAAAACTCTACGAGTGTGAGAAATTAACGCCATATTAATTTCATGAAATCGTGTTTCTCGAACCCATAATATCATATTTTCTAAAATAATAATATTAGAAATTGTGTTAGACGGGTTTAAAATAAATTATTTTTAGTTTTTCTACCAATAAGTAGATCGCGAGACAGAAATTATCAGGATCGTGTAGCGTATAAAAAATCTAGCTGAATAAAAGTTTAATGGGCATGTAATGTCAGTATACAGATTCGTAATTATCCTACAGGATTACATTAATGAGAAGAAATATCATTTATCTTTATTTTATAAATATTATTTAAGTACAGTCGAATAACTCTAAACGGCGGCCATTTTTTTTCGGATACAACCTCAATACAACAGCCATTTTTCGGGAACGTTTAACGAAAATGCATACAAAATAAGTACCATACAATAGAAATTTTCTTATGTTCCCGTTAGTGGCCGTTGTTTAGAGGTTTGAATGTATAGAGGTATTTAAAAAATGGTAAAAGAAACCGTTCATACTTTTTAATGCGGATATTGTTCAAAGTCTAAGTTTAAATCTTTGTTTAGATAAATATAAATGATAGTGATCAGTATTTCTATAATAAATATTATTTTCTTATACTAAGCTATCGAGAAGACAAGTTTCTCAAGGTTGAAGAATATTAAGATATAGCAAAAAAAGTGATACCAAAATGCTTAGTTTTATTAGAAAATTGTGTAAATTTTCAGTAAAAACATTGTCTAAATTGTGTCAACAACTTAAAATTTAAAATATTTAGAAGTAATGGAGTATTGATAAACCCTGGTTTATTATATTTTTAGTATATTTGGACGCCTTAGACAGTGGAGAAGGTCACTGGCTCATTAGAATAGACGAAGAAGAGAAGGATATAGACACTAGTGGAGATGAAGAAATCACCGAATTTAAACTATTGCCAACCCCTCCACTAAAGAGGAAAGGTAATTAATTAATTAATTAACCTTAAAAGCTTGGAAATAACTTAATTAAGTTGTTAATTATTATTTATATTTTAGATAAAAATAAGAAAAAGAAAGAGGTGTGCTGTAAATTGGGTCGCTTAGCAGGTGATAAAGGGTACATATGTTTCGCTGATTTGTACTTGGCCAGGATAATTGAGAGGAACAGAAATAGGGCACAGAGTAAAATGAGGCTCTCTACTAACGAAAACATCAAGAAATCTAAAGAAAAAGTCATGAGAGCCTTCAGTAGGTGCGTTAAAGGAATGAAAGGTGTATTTAACAAGTGCTGTTATGAAACATCTATGAAGTTAGATGAGAAAATGAAGAGAATATAAATAATTTTTTATACAGTAGTTTATTTTTCTGTTAACAGAAAAAGAATATAAATATAATTAAATGAATTATTTGGTTTCTGTTTAGTTAATTCACCCTTTTATTTCGCCTCTTCTGGGGGTAGAAGTCACAACAAACTGCTTGATTAGATATGCTTACTACTAAGCATTGATTAGAAATATATTTTTATGAATGAGATTTTGTCGAATATGCAAAAATTTCTTGAGATAAAAAAGAATTTCGATAGACAGGAAATAAGAAAATGTGAGGAAACGTGAGGAATTAAAATGCAGAAACGGCATTTATTTGAATATTCATCATTTTATTTTTAAACCTCTTTTGAAATCTTTCAACCAATTTTTAAAAAAAAATATATTTTTTTTCGACTGATAATTTTTGTTATTTATCATTTCTTCGTGTAAAAATAATTATGAAAAAGTATAATTAATTCCCTGATGAAATTAAATATTTTGACATTTGATTTGTATCCTGAGAAATAATCGAAGATGCAAATAATAATAATAATAATAATAAATAAATAATTGAAACATATTGAAGTCTGTATTAATGTTTTAATCACTTCTCATAGCTCAAACCATTAAAAAAAAAATACATTTTGAGATCGAATTGAATTAAAATAAAATAATTCCAACACACAATAAAAATGACTTTAACATAATATTATATTTTATTAACTAAAATTCAAATAACATAAAACATGAATTATTATTTTAATATTTATCTGAATTAAGTTCGAATATGAAAAAAAATTTTTTTTGTATTAAATTACTTGGTTAATCGTTTCTATAACCGAATGAAGATTAGACTGTCTTTCTCTCTATCTCTCCTCTCTTCTCTATCTATCTCTCCTCTTTATCTTTTCTCTCCCATCTCTTCTCTCATTCCCCCCTCTTTTCTTCCTCTCTATCCTAATTTTCTTCCACTAATGACCTAGTAAATAAAACCACTAAACACGGGGTTCCCACTTCATTCAACCACGTGTAGATTTCCGACTTTTATTCACGTGTCTAAACATGTGTATAGGGATTGTAAACACGTCTAAACAAGGGATTCTAAACACATCTAAACAAGGGCTATTTTTTCGTATAAAAATCCTCTCCTTGGCCGATTGCCCACGTGTTGCAATGCCTTCTACTATTAAACCAAAAAACCTAACCTATTTTTAAACTAAATATATTTGGAACTAGATTAGAAGCCATTTTTCGTATTTGACCCTTCCCCTTCTGTTGACACTAAGAGGACCTTAATTAATCATATTAATCGTAAGATCAACCAGGCCCATAAACGAGGAGGTCTGACTCAACCCATAACGGTAAAATGCCCTCTTGGTAGAATAACAGTGAAAAAAAGAACCTTCTTAGCGTCCAAAATTCAAAATTTTGTATAGAATTTCGATTATATTGTATGCTAAGTACCCTCATAAAATATTATTATTTCGAACGTTTTCTTGATATTTGTCAAAACTATTCGGACAGAAAAACGGACGAAATACTAATGTAAGCTTATTTTCTTAATTTTTAAATGAAAATATTAAAGTTTTTCATTGAATTTAACACTGTAAATCTGTAAAAAGTTATCTAATCTACAAGAATTTTAATTATCATTTGCATATTTACACTTATATAACTTTATCATCAATAAATGCTTCCTGTTTATACATTTTTTCTGTTAATGGCATACGTCTTGGTCTTTTAAATTGCTGATTTTTAAAGAAAAAAAAATCACAATTTTATGGTAAAATACACACATACTTATTTAAAACTTAATTAAATTCAGGAACAACTTAACAACGTAATTCTTATTAGAAACAATCACCGGAAATTAATTCGTAAACAGAAGACAGAAACGGAAAAGTGATGTCATTTCCTGTTTTCGTTTACCGAAATTCCGATGAAAAATGCTTCAACATTTCCCGTTTCAGTTGGCATTTTCCGTTGTGTTTTGACCAATAGAAAAGAATGAAAAGACCAATAGTTATGACGTATTAGTGACGTTCCGTCTTGTTGTATCAAAATAAAATGGAGGACTATTCGAAAAGATCCTTTTCAAAGGACTAGAAACCAAAACTTCGAAATGGTTTGCAATACATTTTGCTCTTCATACGAAAACCTATCTAAATTGAAAATAAACCATCAGACGGAATTTTGCAAACCGTGCCACGTAGTTTACAAAAACAATGACCAGCCATTTCGCGGGCTTTATTTGAAACAAAGATAAGAACAATGCATTTTCATTTCGTCATACTGTAAAACCTATCTAAAACGAACCGCGACGGTATAGGCCAGCATTTCCTGTTTTGGCAGGATTTCATTTTATACAGGGTAACGTTTTTTTTTTTAATTAATTAATGCAGAAAAGTTGAAAAAATGTTACTCATTGTCTCCAATTTTAGTGTTTTATATTTACAAATACACTTAGAAAACACCGAAATGTTTATCTATTGAACGATAAATCCTCTCGAAAACTATGGAAGCCAAAGAGATGGTTTACATTGATACCAACATACGTGCGAATATTATAATATGGAACAATCGATTCGTAGGTACAACGTGTCTGTTTTGTTACGTGGTGCAGTTTGGCAACAAGATTTATGTGGCAATTGCAAAACGTTGAACATGATGTACTTTGCCGTATTATCATTAATGTACTTCAAGTTGAAGTACAGTATATCACATTAAGCTGGCTGTTTTTTTTTTACGTGGTACACTTTGGAGCAGAAAAAACTTAATTTTTATTTACACGCGATTCAATATGAAACTAAGGCCAATTTTTTGGATTAAATTGCATAGAAACTAGTAGACGTTTTGATTCTAGGCCTTCACCACATGATACACATCTACAGTTTCCAAAATAATTTTTAACTTATGGCCAAAAATCACGTGGTACTGTACGTTTTGCAATTAGGCAACTCATTTATTCTAATTTCTCTGTTGATTCTCACTACGGTTTAGGCACGTTCACATTTCTCCTGTCTCTTAGATGACCGTGACAGTGAGAAACACTTGTATATATTTTTACATTATAATTTCAAAAAAAAAAAAAACCTGAAGTTTTAAAATCTTAAGAAGTCAAATTTGGAAATTGTAGTATTTATTTTATTCCATAAATTTCAGTGAAAAAAATGCCATACAACGCAATTCATTGTTGTATTCTGAAGAATATCTTGAAATCAATTAATTCTGTATAAAAATAAACAAAGAATTAAAGATTGTATGGGATAATTTAAGAACAGACTCTCCATGTTTATCTATCTTCAAATGTTTGCAATAAAATGGATCTACTGTTCACTAATTGTATGAAATCATGGGACCACAAAGTAATCAATAATACATTTTCAGGGCTCGATTTGAAACAATTCGTTAAAAATGGTTATAAACATTACAGTTCAATATGTTGCAAATTGCACACTGTAAGTAGGTATTTTCTATGACAACTACAGTTGAAAACCGTACTCAATTACACTGTATTATCCTCCCATCTTCAGTGACATTCGCTTAGAAGTAGGAATGAATTATCATGGTAATTGGCTGCAGCTGTTGCGTGATTTTGGTGCCACTTCTTCTTTCCTTCAAGAAGAAACACGTGATTGCATAAAAATGATTCGGCAAAATCGAATTTATTTTTCCCGGTCTAAATCATATGATAATTGACAATCTTAACACGCAAAAAATCACTGCGTTCCTAAGAACTTTTCCCGTTTAGGCAAGTTTCGGCTTTATTAACGTTCCACTTTGAACCGGTGTGTGGATTAATACTGACTCACACCAGATTTATTACCACCACCGCACTAGTATTAGAAGACCGGATGGTCGAGCAGTTGGGGTAGCAGCCTACTGCTACGGGGAATTCAGGATGAATCCGGGTGGGTCGAAAAATCCCAGGAATTTTCGGCGCTAATCTCTTACCACTTGCCTGAGCCTGGTAGACCTGGCCCAACCCATGACGGGCTTGCTAAAATGGGCACTTCAACAGTTTTAGCAAAAAAGCAGTTGAGAAATCCTTGGAGGGGCCGACAGTCAAGAAAGTTTGGAGACTTGCACTAAATAAATGATCACAGCGATCATCTTATACAGTAAGTTAGATATCTAAAATCATATAACATAAATATACGCACGTGTAGGTTCGTTCGATTGACGTTCGATTATCAATTAGACTTTATGGATCAAATATGAAAAATGGCCTACGTGAAATTTGTTTATTTCATAATAAATATTCTGTCAATAGTAAAAATCCTAGATGTAAAGCCTGATTTAAATAATTAACAGCATGAAATAGTTTAAAAGATTTATGTAATTTCACATGAAAATTGAGATAATTAAGAAAAAAATATTTACATTATTTTAGAAAACAAAAATTCACCAGAAAAATATTCCAAAATTTATTCTAATATTCATTTCTAAATCTTGAAAACTTTTATTTTTTAATTAACAGTGAGGCGTTATAGCTTCATGGGGCCCGGGCAAATTGAATTAAGGGACCTCAATTATGAATTTGACTTCAGATGGTTTTCTTTGGGAATTCCCAGTACCCTCGTTCCTTTCTTAACGAAACCTCTAGGGGATTAAGTTCAGAATGGGGCATCCTGCGCTACACCGGCAATCTAGTCTCCCAGACAAGGCGCGAAATTAAAATTTTGATATTCTTACTACAGTAATGAGTTTATAAGATTAGTTCGGAGCAGTTGGAGGACGCCCCAGGCAATTGTCCTTTCTGCCCATAATAATTAAAGAACATTGGCAGGTTATCCTAACTTCAGAATACATAAAATACTTATTTGAACATTAATTAAAAATCAGCCAAATGTATGCGATATATCATGCCGCTATGGAAATGCTAATTTAACGCAATATGAATCAAACAAGCAAGCATCCTTAAAAACAGGATGATAACACTTAAATTAATCGATCGCTCAATTCTAATGTTCTACGTGTGGAGGGCCTAAATATGACACCTTTTAAGACCTAAATTTCTTAAGATATTTTCTGGCATACTTATCGTAGGTACGACCAGAATGGGAAGATGAAGAGTACAATTGCCATTGCAGTTGGCTCGGAACTTTTCGTGGAAGTTCCGAGACAACTGCACTCGAACCCGGTTCCTAGTGTTTTCTACATTCCGTCTCTTGGAACGTCGAGCATGATTCTAATGACATTGGCTGCTTTCAGCAGACTCAACAGTTCCGGAGCTGTTGAGTATTTTTCTGCTGAATGTCCTCTACAGTAGCGCTCTTTCGGATGATGTTTGGTGTTTTGACGTCATTTGGTAACGCTTTTCGTTTCAACGCAACGTCACTCAAGTTCAACAGATCCAAGTCTCTACGCAACAGATATCGATTTGCTATTACAACTGTTGAATCTGCCGAACGCAGCCATTGTCAAACTTCTACGATTACAAGATGGCAGCGCTCAACGTTCACGTTTGAGGTGAACATTTCGCCCGCAACCTCTTACAACGCGAGAATATTTCACGGGTCTTCAGAATTGGCCTTCACTCATCAAACCCACAATTGAAAAACTTTTTACGGCCCAGGGGGCCGATCACAAGTGAATTTATTAATACGCATATGGAAAAATCTCATCTTTTTTATTTTTTTCAATTTCCACAAATTCGTACAAGGACGAAAAAAACTATTTCTAGTCAAAATTCACTTTTTAATACTATTTTTCGTATTTCCTAAGACAACTGCACTCCACTTAAATAATACTCAACGGTAGCGATGGACGGCTCTCACATACTCTGAATTCATCCCAAAACATTTTATTCTCAACATTTGAATCACCTAAAAACAGGAAATTCACGATCTATATTCAATTTTCCTAACTCTACCCCATAATTTTTTATTATGATAAACAAGCAGATGATTTGAAGAATCTGCCATTGATTTTGATTGGAACATCAAAAGATGTGACAATCAATGGGATGATCAACATTTAGAGTAATCACAAAATCTTTCACAGATCTACTGCAACTTCAGCAGCTTTCCACAGTTTAAAATTGGCAATACATTACCTGTTTCTAAATATGTTTTACGAAGACTTATGCAATGGATCATCACCATTATTCTATTTAAAATAAATCTGTAACTTTAATCTTGATTTCTTAAATTTATAACTTCAGAGACTAATTTCACCAATGATGCTTTAAATGTAATATCCTATAATACTAAAATCACAGATATGACAAATACTGTGTTAAGGTGTTCTTAGTAATACTGTTTTCGTTTGACATCAATTTACCTACTACTATGGATATTAAGCACTAACACCTTAAATGCCCTTATATACATATATGAAAATGCAACTACCAAACCATTTTATTTTAAATCAATTTATTTGCGGAAAGTCTTCGACGTTTCACAATGGACCAAATCAGTCTGTGGTTTCTTGACGCGGGGCGCCTCCGACAGATCGGTGATTAATCATCAGATGGTCGGTGAATTCCTGGTAAGGAGATTTGGTCAGTACGGTTTCCTTCCACAGATCCGGAGTCAGGTAACTGTAGGTTTTCTGAATTGCCAGATAGGTAGCTTTAGCTAAAATAAAAAATAAAAAATTGCATTAATTATATGGTGTTAACAAAAATAAATAATTATTTCATTAATATAGCTAAAAATCATTTTGTGTATTATCGATAAGTTACTAAATTAGCTGTTTTCTTTTAATTACAGCTCAAAAATTTTATAAATAATTTATTTTTAATCTAAAAAGTAAGATGTGAAAATAAACAATACATTTATTTTAATGATTTCTGAATCTGTATTGCAATTTTAGTAACATTCACAATTACTGTCATGCCAAAAAAACTTGCAAGCTATACAACACCAAAATACATTAACACACAACCTCTGCAATGTATTTTCTGTCTGTATTTGATTTAGAAAAATATACAGGGTGGCACACAACAGTAGTGCCAGTCTGGTGCTACTGTATCAGAGTGAGCAAACACGTCATCTAAATGAACATTCAAGTCCCTTATTGTGTAGACTACATTGGCCACAAAATCACTAACATTGATATCACCAGGTGATAAGCAGTTGGATCCTGTGTTTATTACTATATCATTCCATGTTTTCGCTAAGCTAAGGGCTTTCACATGCACCACTCTGTTTAAACACCTCAATCCTTTTAAGTCAGATACCATGATTTAAATTTGACTTGTTTAGTGAAGAGAATTTGAAGCAAATAACATATATATACATCATGACATATGGTTACGTTACGGAGTTTATAACTCGACCCTAAATATTGCGCTTCTAATTCTAACCATAAAATTCTTGTTTTGTTATCTTTGTAAAAAGCTTTTCTTTACTTATAAACAATTACTTCTGTACTGTCTTATTCCTTAGATTTTAAAATTAACTTTTTAACAGTAAATCCCCTTAAAAAAAAAAAAAAAACATTTTACTTTAATGTTGCTGAAAACATATTTTTAAATTTTACTATAAAAATTAAACACGAATTATTTGGAAGGAATAAAATATCTTAAAATATAAAAATTTTAAGTATTAAGATGTACATAAACATTGACTGCGGCTGCAATGCTATAACCTTGAGACATTGTGAAATCAAACTATGGCTACGTTGCTAGTAATTTTTTATGTAAAAAATAGCTTACACTTTCTCAGACCACAGCATTTTTTTCTGCAAAAACTATTGCATGTCATCTAAGTTCATAAGGTATAAATTTCAGTTTTTTTTTTTTTTTTGAAATTTTAAAGTAGAAAAAGTTGAATAATAGGTGCTTTCATGCCTTTGAGACTCCATTTGACTCCTGAGCACACACACACACTGTATCTAATGTAGCGATGTCCAACCCGCGGGCCTGCATGCGTCCCATTCAATGTTTTTGTGTGGCCCTTTTAAAACAGTAATTATCTTGTATATATTTTTATTTCAATGAAATATCACATATATAGTTATGTACATTAATATGATGTATAACACCTTATCATGTACAGTACACTCAGAAATTAAAATAGTTATTAAATATTTTTAAACAAAGCTTCAAATGTATTACATATAATATATATGTAGATACAGTACNCTGGTATGGCCTACTTTGAATGTCACTGGTATGGCCTACTTTGGGCATCGCTGGTCTGGCCTACTTTGAATGTCACTGGTATGGCCTACTTTGAGCATCACTGGTCTGGCCTGTTTTGGGCATAACTGGTAAATTAAATACGAAATTATTCTTGTATTTCTTTAATATAATTTCTAGTGTAATAATATAAATAAGAGATAATACAAGTGTGGATCAAGAAATAACCATCCAAACTCCAACAGCATCGAATCTCGTCCGGGCTGGTTATTTACTGATCCATCCATATAATATAAATAATAATATAATATAATAATATAAATAAGATATTATAACAAAGGATACAATTAGGATCAATTCAAAATGTTATTTTTTTTATGAAACCATTCATAAATATTTAAATTAAACGAAGCAAAATTGTAAACAAAGGTTGTGAAATATAAAAATTCTCATACAGAAATATAAAAATAAAAACATCAGTCAGCAGAGGACAAAGTTCTACTCACTTCCCGCTTTTCAATCTCCTGACTCGTCCGGTCCATTCTATATAAGAACAGTTAGTAGGGGGATTTAGTAGGATGTACAATTAACCTTTTTTAAATATGAGAACTGTTATAGTTGTAACGTTACTTACACTCTGCTGCATCTGGTGTCAAGCAATTCATCCCAGTAGCAAAAATAAATTAGATAAAAAACACGATTTCGATGGTAAGATCTTAATTTTAATACCTTAAAAATACCTTAAAATCCTAATTAAATACCCTAAAATACGAGATTTTTCACTCCTTTGTGGTGATGTGCCTAATGGCGGTCATCTGTCGGCTAGTTTTTAAGGATTTGCTTGTTAATTTTTGACTATTAATTAACATTTTATCTAACTTTAATGTTAATTAATCATTTGTAAACATAAATTCGTCTTATTTATATGGCTTAATCTAAATTATTTTACTAATTAGAATTAAAAATGTTTAATGCGGTTCCATAGGCGTTACAAGCGAATTAATCCACGTAACTTCAATTATTTTAATATGTTTAACTCCAAATTTTCATATTGTTAATGTGTTATAGAGACAGCTAATTAGAGAATCTTATTAGTGAATTTAATGTTATAAACCTCATAATAATTTAATTTTTAGTAAACTTTAATTAAATATTCTATGCATTGCATCAGTTAATAATCGCGGATTGGCATTTAGCTCTTGGATAAATTAATTTTCTTGTAAAACTAAACATTTGAGGCTATTTTTGCTAATTAAATGTTAATCTAGACAATTTGAGATATCCAAAATTGCGGTTTGGAGCTAAATAAATGCTTGAGAAGTGTTCAAAATTAGGAAACGTTACTTAAAACTCTACGAGTGTGAGAAATTAACGCCATATTAATTTCATGAAATCGTGTTTCTCGAACCCATAATATCATATTTTCTAAAATAATAATATTAGAAATTGTATTAGACGGGTTTAAAATAAATTATTTTTAGTTTTTCTACCAATAAGTAGATCGCGAGACAGAAATTATCAGGATCGTGTAGCGTATAAAAAATCTAGCTGAATAAAAGTTTAATGGGCATGTAATGTCAGTATACAGATTCGTAATTATCCTACAGGATTACATTAATGAGAAGAAATATCATTTATCTTTATTTTATAAATATTATTTAAGTACAGTCGAATAACTCTAAACGGCGGCCATTTTTTTTCGGATACGTTAAATAAAAGTGCATACAAAACAGCCATTTTTCGGGAACGTTTAACGAAAATGCATACAAAATAAGTACCATACAATAGAAATTTTCTTATGTTCCCGTTAGTGGCCGTTGTTTAGAGGTTTGAATGTATAGAGGTATTTAAAAAATGGTAAAAGAAACCGTTCATACTTTTTAATGCGGATATTGTTCAAAGTCTAAGTTTAAATCTTTGTTTAGATAAATATAAATGATAGTGATCAGTATTTCTATAATAAATATTATTTTCTTATACTAAGCTATCGAGAAGACAAGTTTCTCAAGGTTGAAGAATATTAAGATATAGCAAAAAAAGTGATACCAAAATGCTTAGTTTTATTAGAAAATTGTGTAAATTTTCAGTAAAAACATTGTCTAAATTGTGTCAACAACTTAAAATTTAAAATATTTAGAAGTAATGGAGTATTGATAAACCCTGGTTTATTATATTTTTAGTATATTTGGACGCCTTAGACAGTGGAGAAGGTCACTGGCTCATTAGAATAGACGAAGAAGAGAAGGATATAGACACTAGTGGAGATGAAGAAATCACCGAATTTAAACTATTGCCAACCCCTCCACTAAAGAGGAAAGGTAATTAATTAATTAATTAACCTTAAAAGCTTGGAAATAACTTAATTAAGTTGTTAATTATTATTTATATTTTAGATAAAAATAAGAAAAAGAAAGAGGTGTGCTGTAAATTGGGTCGCTTAGCAGGTGATAAAGGGTACATATGTTTCGCTGATTTGTACTTGGCCAGGATAATTGAGAGGAACAGAAATAGGGCACAGAGTAAAATGAGGCTCTCTACTAACGAAAACATCAAGAAATCTAAAGAAAAAGTCATGAGAGCCTTCAGTAGGTGCGTTAAAGGAATGAAAGGTGTATTTAACAAGTGCTGTTATGAAACATCTATGAAGTTAGATGAGAAAATGAAGAGAATATAAATAATTTTTCATACAATAGTTTATTTTTCTGTTAACAGAAAAGAATATAAATATAATTAAATGAATTATTTGGTTTCTGTTTAGTTAATTCACACTTTTATTTCGCCTCTTCTGGGGGTAGAAGTCACAACAAACTGCTTGATTAGATATGCTTACTACTAAGCATTGATTAGAAATATATTTTTATGAATGAGATTTTGTCGAATATGCAAAAATTTCTTGAGATAAAAAAGAATTTCGATAGACAGGAAATAAGAAAATGTGAGGAAACGTGAGGAATTAAAATGCAGAAACGGCATTTATTTGAATATTCATCATTTTATTTTTAAACCTCTTTTGAAATCTTTCAACCAATTTTTAAAAAAAAATATATTTTTTTTCGACTGATAATTTTTGTTATTTATCATTTCTTCGTGTAAAAATAATTATGAAAAAGTATAATTAATTCCCTGATGAAATTAAATATTTTGACATTTGATTTGTATCCTGAGAAATAATCGAAGATGCAAATAATAATAATAATAATAATAAATAAATAATTGAAACATATTGAAGTCTGTATTAATGTTTTAATCACTTCTCATAGCTCAAACCATTAAAAAAAAAATACATTTTGAGATCGAATTGAATTAAAATAAAATAATTCCAACACACAATAAAAATGACTTTAACATATAGTCGACCCCCGTATAAGATCATTGATTATTCCGTTTTATATGAATTCCATGTTGTACGAGTCACTTAGATTTTACAAATACGTGAGCCGTTCACAGCCCGGTACACGTATTTGTAAAATTTAAGTGACTTGTACAACATGGAATTCATATAAAACGGAATAATCAATGATCTTATACGGGGGTCGACTATATGTTAAAGTCATTTTTATTGTGTGTTGGAATTATTTTATTTTAATTCAATTCGATCTCAAAATGTATTTTTTTTTAATGGTTTGAGCTATGAGAAGTGATTAAAACATTAATACAGACTTCAATATGTTTCAATTATTTATATATTTATTATTATTATTATTATTTGCATCTTCGATTATTTCTCAGGATACAAACCAAATGTCAAAATATTTAATTTCATCAGGGAATTAATTATACTTTTTCATAATTATTTTTACACGAAGAAATGATAAATAACAAAAATTATCAGTCGAAAAAAAATATATTTTTTTTTAAAAATTGGTTGAAAGATTTCAAAAGAGGTTTAAAAATAAAATGATGAATATTCAAATAAATGCCGTTTCTGCATTTTAATTCCTCACGTTTCCTCACATTTTCTTATTTCCTGTCTATCGAAATTCTTTTTTATCTCAAGAAATTTTTGCATATTCGACAAAATCTCATTCATAAAAATATATTTCTAATCAATGCTTAGTAGTAAGCATATCTAATCAAGCAGTTTGTTGTGACTTCTACCCCCAGAAGAGGCGAAATAAAAGGGTGAATTAACTAAACAGAAACCAAATAATTCATTTAATTATATTTATATTCTTTTTCTGTTAACAGAAAAATAAACTACTGTATAAAAAATTATTTATATTCTCTTCATTTTCTCATCTAACTTCATAGATGTTTCATAACAGCACTTGTTAAATACACCTTTCATTCCTTTAACGCACCTACTGAAGGCTCTCATGACTTTTTCTTTAGATTTCTTGATGTTTTCGTTAGTAGAGAGCCTCATTTTACTCTGTGCCCTATTTCTGTTCCTCTCAATTATCCTGGCCAAGTACAAATCAGCGAAACATATGTACCCTTTATCACCTGCTAAGCGACCCAATTTACAGCACACCTCTTTCTTTTTCTTATTTTTATCTAAAATATAAATAATAATTAACAACTTAATTAAGTTATTTCCAAGCTTTTAAGGTTAATTAATTAATTAATTACCTTTCCTCTTTAGTGGAGGGGTTGGCAATAGTTTAAATTCGGTGATTTCTTCATCTCCACTAGTGTCTATATCCTTCTCTTCTTCGTCTATTCTAATGAGCCAGTGACCTTCTCCACTGTCTAAGGCGTCCAAATATACTAAAAATATAATAAACCAGGGTTTATCAATACTCCATTACTTCTAAATATTTTAAATTTTAAGTTGTTGACACAATTTAGACAATGTTTTTACTGAAAATTTACACAATTTTCTAATAAAACTAAGCATTTTGGTATCACTTTTTTTGCTATATCTTAATATTCTTCAACCTTGAGAAACTTGTCTTCTCGATAGCTTAGTATAAGAAAATAATATTTATTATAGAAATACTGATCACTATCATTTATATTTATCTAAACAAAGATTTAAACTTAGACTTTGAACAATATCCGCATTAAAAAGTATGAACGGTTTCTTTTACCATTTTTTAAATACCTCTATACATTCAAACCTCTAAACAACGGCCACTAACGGGAACATAAGAAAATTTCTATTGTATGGTAGTTATTTTGTATGCATTTTCGTTAAACGTTCCCGAAAAATGGCTGTTTTGTATGCACTTTTATTTAACGTATCCGAAAAAAAATGGCCGCCGTTTAGAGTTATTCGACGGAGAGAAAAGATAAAGAG
>NW_019384861.1:357630-376192 GCF_000671375.1 Centruroides sculpturatus
GAGAGATATAAGCCCCTGAAATAATAAATTCCTATTACAAATATACTGAATTATTTATATTGTTATATTGACCAAATAATAATTTATTGGCCAAATGAATAATAAAAATTTATATTGTTAATTTAAATAAGAATTAAAATTGTTAATTTGAATGTTTGAAATATGACACACGATAGGGGCGCCTCTAGTGTCCGTTATCAAACGGTTACGCGACAGACGGACACCCGTTGAATGGGTTATATATATAGATTTCAGATCATGTTAAAACTTTTAAACTCATTCCTCATTAAGATCATACTTCACAAATTACTTTTTTTTAAATTGTGTTAAATCAAAATTGTTTAAAAAAATTTGTGTAAAAACAAATTAGGTGTATATATAAAATGGAAATTTAATTCAAGAAGTGGACATCACGTGCAAGATATCCTATATTACTAATATATGTCATGTATATAAATTATGTGTTAGAATTACTTTGTGTGTTATCTGCAATGTATCTATGTTCATGATGTACACTTCCAAATGTCATGACAAACAACATATAAATTAATGCTTCAACTTAAATGCTTTTGATTTGTTTTAAAGTTGTTAATTAAATTATTTTCTTCTTATAAAAAAATATGAAAATAATAGAGAGGCTGTGTCCAAAAATATTTGAAATAATTTGAAAACTTGTATAAATTTCTGTGTTTGATAAATTTTGATGTAAAAATGGAATGTCGACCTCATCCAAAACTAGTTTTCAGCCAAACAAACTACACGTCATTTTCATTTTAACATGACCTAATTTATCAGACTTATATAAATTAACAACAGTGCCAGTAGTACAAATCTTGACCACTAGGCATCTTCCAGAACAACCCTGTTACTGTTCTGCCACAATTCACTCTGTTATTGAATGTTTCCTGCAAAGTTCTATGAAAACTTATTCCTGACTCTCCTTAACATACAATTAAGTATTAAAAAACTAAAGGAAAGCATACTTATAATCAGATATATAACTTTGCACTTTTATTGATTGTCTATCATTTGTATTTGGCAAACTTTTAGGATGTATAATACAACATAAGTGCAAAATGTTAGTTGATTATAATATAGAAAACATACATACCAAAGTTTCCTAAAGTGGCAGTTGATCCTCTAGCAGATGTATAACAATCTTCAATACCAGCCATTGTCAACAATTTTTTTGGGACTGGAGCAGAAACAATTCCTGTTCCTCTAGGTGCTGGAATCAATCTCACCAAAACACTTCCACATTTTCCAGTTACCTAAAATATATTTTCAATTTAATAACTGAAATAAGTAATAGAAAAATAAGCCTATAAAAATAAAATAAAATTTACTTTGCAAGGGACAGTATGAGGCTTGCCGATTTTATTTCCCCAGTATCCTCTACGCACTGGAATAACAGATAATTTGGCCAAAATAATGGCTCCACGAATGGCAGTGGCTACTTCTTTGGAACACTTTACTCCGAGACCAACATGCCCATTAGAATCGCCAATAGCTACAAAAGCTTTAAATCTTGTTCGTTGACCGGCTCTAGTCTGTTTCTGAACAGGCATAATCTTCAATACCTCATCTTTTAATGAGGATCCCAAAAAGAAATCAATAATTTCAAATTCCTGAAAAAAAAGAAAAAATTATCTTTTCATACATAATAGACTTTTATAAGTTTTGAAATAATTTGCCAACACTTGTTGAACATTTAGTAACACATCACTATTTACTAGAATTGCATTCTATTCAAGTAGAAAAATAAACTTATTCTAAAGGTAAATCTATACCATGACACTTTAATGTCTAAGTCTCATGTATACACTGAAGTACCATCATTTGGATAGTGCCTAGACTAGTTTCTAGATTAAGTGATGTTTAGCAAAAAGTGTTAGTGTCATGTAAACTGCAAATAAATTACTGTCTGATGTCCCATGCACTTTAGTAAATATTCATCCTTCATAAATCTTTTCATAGTGTATCAAACTTTATCCAACCAGACAGACTTTGACCAACCAGATGACCAAGACAGTTAGGACATCAGCCTACCAATTCGGAAGGACACAGGATTAAGGATGGATAAAAAAGTACAAAGAGAGAGCTAACTTAAAATTAAAAATATCCAAATAATAAGTATGTTTTGTTTATATATGCCCAACAATTGTATTATGGATTGTTGAATAAACCATATTTGCCATCATAAATGCTTTAAAAGTTTGAACAGAAATTTTAATTTTGTGTGTGTGTGTGTGTGTGTCAAATAGGACTTAAACCCCACAGCCCTCTCCTTGTATCCACTACTGCCCACTACAGTCAAAAATCCACAGGAATTTTCACAAATGTTTGTCCCACATATGTCAGGCTCCAGTTTCCCAACATTTAGCCTAGAATCCACAATGAGTTTGATAAGTGCTCACAGAGCAGAAAGAATAAGAAAAACTCTGCAAACAGCTATTACAGCCACTAGCACACATTAATTCACAATGACTTACAGGCTGTATTGTGAAAAATAATCTAGATTAGACTGATGTGATGTCATGGCAGTGATTAACAATGTCCTGAATAAACCAGTGTATGACACTAATCTGAACTTAAAAAAAAATTACATTTGTGCACAACAAAGACACTATTCTAGGACATACACGTAAAACACTAAAAGTCACTACACAAACTAGACTTAATAACTTACCTTGATTGGCAAAGAGAACAGATAGATATCTTCCAACTGTTTAATTTTTCCATCTTTCACGAGACGACCCAATTTGGTGACCGGCACCCATTCTTTTTCACCTTCTTTTCCTCTCCCACGTCCTCTTCCTCTGCCACGACCTCTACCTCGGCCTCTCCCACGTCCACCAGATCCAAAACCACCTCGGAATCCACCTCTACCGGCTGGAGCTGTGTCCGCCATTCTGAAATTCAACATGTCGTAATGTTTAAAATTAAATTTTTATCAATCAGAAACAAAAATCTTACACATCTGATCAGAAAAGTAAATATTTCCTATTGACAATTCAATGTCTAAATATAAAATTTCTATTAATTAGACATTTTAATTTTCCAAATGCAAAGAAATTAATTAATGATAAACTGTTTCAAATTTTGAAAAAATTGATGTTTGACATGAATTATTAAATTGATCAACTGATATCGTGGACAGAAGGCTATGATCAAACTGAATGACGAGCTAATTGATATAGTTGGAAAAGAAAGTGGCGTTAGGAGATGCTTCGTTTGTCTGAACTGTTCAATGTTTTTGCTGAAAGTATTCTGATAGATATATTATCTGGAATATACACAAACAGAAGTATAGGAGAATCATAAATTCAATAAAATTCACATGTGATCAATCATGGTGGGCAGTTTGAAGACTACCAGCTATGATTCAGAAAATATATAAAACAGCAGAAAGAAATGGGATGAAAATAAATGTTAAAAAAGTTGCATGATAACCTTTGCAGGGTTTTTGAAGATTAATACTATGATTAATGGAAGAACAGTAAAACAGGTTAACCACTTTGAAATACCTGAGATAGATTAACAGCAATGGCATTGAAATGTAAACATGCTATCTTCAAAAATTTAAAGGAAAAGATCATAAAAGTGCCAAATTTGGCCCTTCGTAATGCAGTGTATACTGTCAAAACTTAAACTCTTAACTGTACTGGTGCAAACATGCTACACAGCTAGACATGAATTTGAAGAATGGAAAAAATAAGTTTGATTAAAAAAGAAAGAAATACAGAAGTTCTTCAATGAATTTCTGAGGAAATAACACTACAATCAGTTTGATTGAAAAAAATATGATTACACTGGATGGGCAGTTTTGAAACACCAATGTGTTATATATATGTGATATGGAAAAAAAATGTCAGGTAAAGTATCCAAAAAGACTGCATGGGAGTTATATATTCTTTTGGAGAAATTCACAGATAAAACAGATCGCCAAGAGTACATTGCCTGTTGATTTCCAATAATATTTCCTATATCATTAAGTTTTTTCTTCATTACAGTATAATTATTAATTGATGCATATTTGGTGACAATTCAATTCATATTTCAGTGTTAGTATTTTCTTTACATGATAATTTAGTAAGAACAAAAAACAGTCCCAAAATGGGTCTAATTTTAATAATGTATAATAGCTAGTAATGGATAAATTTGAACTTTTAGAGGTATTTCGGGTCAAGAGTTTGGGAAAGAATTTACTTGTATGAAGACTTGTTTGGCATGCATTTTGTAAATGGGTTTGTTTTACGTTTTATGTTTATATACAATGCTCATTGTTTAAAAAAGTTTATAAATTTATAAATATATCAAGCAATTTATTAAACACACAAAAAAATGGAAGTAACGAATATCAAGGTCTTCTGGGACATTTAAAAACATTTTTAACTGCTGGTAGGTAAACTTTTTTGAATCACTGTATGAACAAAAATATACATTAGATCTAGTGGATTCTATTTATGTTAAAACTAGCAGACCCCGCCACACGTTGTTGTGGCTCAAAACGTATCTATTACAAATGTATAACACTTCCCCTGTGGAGGGGAGAGGAATTTTTCGAAAAATCCCTTCTTAGTGTACATTCTCTTGATGTACCCTATTAAAACGCAAAAAACCGCATCTAAAATAGTATAAATAGAAGCAGAGTTCTTCACGGTAAGCCTTAATCCTATCCATCTCCCCCTAGTGGGGGGATTTCGACATGTATATTATATAAAAACACGTATGTATCTGAATGCAGCGTTGTGTCAAAATTTCAAAGGAATCTGTAGGAACAAACAAACGTTACATTTTTATTTACATAGATAGATAGATGATGATCTGCTTTAGTTCATCCTCACAGAAAAGCAAACTTAGGTCATCATACTCGTAGCACCATTTGTTGGACATAAAAGCCTTTACCCTAGATGATATCTTTTAATTTATATGAATGTTTAACAGAATAATATACAGCCTATGTCCACCCTAAAGTTCCATTCTAAATATTGGTGAAAGAATTTTTTGAAATCGGACGAGTAGTTTCGGAGATTACCCGCTACATACAAACATTACCTCTTTATAATAATAGTATAGATAATAAATAATTTCAAATTATATAGCAAGATTTACTGAATTCTGACAATTAATGTAAAACTTTTTAAATCCAAAATTTACATTTACTAATACATTGTACAATCTGATCATTCTTACAAATATTCTGCCAATATTAGAATAAACTTCCTTTAAATATTCTAAATAAAGGGTTTATAGTGATGGATTTTTGGTGTTAGTGTGATTAAATAAAAACTTTATTACAACTACACAATTAGTCAATTATACATTTATCACAATTACACATCATCAATGTAAAATTTAATTCAATGTAAAATTAATTTTTCATTTCTAAGTTGAACAATAATGCTATTCAAAATTTTCTTTAATCTGAATTTTCAAATTTATCATTTTCTTTTTATAAAATCTTAATCATTTACATTTATATGTAAATATCTCCATATGAGTTCTCAATCTGAATTTTTTCTTATCCATTTTGACAGAATTTTACTCGCCTAATTATAAAAAAACTCTTTTTTTTACATGCATGAGAAATCCTCATTGTTATAATATTCATTTGACAATCTAATTCAATTTCTATTCATGAATGCTAAATAATTATAGACTATATTTTACTGGAAACTTGTCAAGTTTTTGAAACAATGTGAACTTTTTCTGGTTTTAAATGTATTCCAATAATTGACAATCCAAATTATTTTGCGAGCATATTTTAAAATACAAAATTACATTTATATTAAAAATTTGTGTTCAGTAAATGATTGTTACAATAGAACAAATTTACATTTAATACTAATAAGCATTATTACTAATTCCTGTAATTAATTTAAGCTACAAAATCAGTATAAAATGTGCTTTTGTTATATAATAATTTATTTTAAATTCCGTGCTCTAACATGAAATCAAACTAAATACATCATCACAAAAGAAAATTAACTTTATTAACTAAGTAAATGATGATAATATACATAAAACACATTAGATACATACAAATTTAACATGAAAATTAATTGCAAATTATCATAATTAATAAATTTAACATTTGAAACTTTTCAGTGGATCTTTCTGGCGTTTCTTAAACCGTTTAGCTGATTTGCTAACCGATTTTTGTTCCGGATTATTTTTCTGTTTCTCTTTTCTTCTTTTATTTCTTTCTTCGTGTTTTACTATGTTTTGTAAGGTAGGAGGAACAATATAATCAGGAACGTGTTTCAAATGCTCTTGATGTTTAACTATATGTAGAGCTTTGTCGTGTCGAAGAAGCTGGAGATCCCTTGGATTATCCTCAAAGTAGCATTTCAATTTCTGGGAATTAAGAATTTCCTTTTTGATTTCTTTCAGACGTGCTTCTCTTATTGCAATTCTGGTCACGGCTCTCAACGCATCCCTAGCTCGATATCGAAAACCCTCTATTTCTTCCATTTTAAAGTTGTAAGGTTTAAAAATTGTTTGGACGTCTTCACCTTGATTTTCACGAAAATATTTTTCAACTTCTGCCATTAACGGCATTTCTTTAATACTAATGAAAGAGACTGCAGTACCTTTGTTATCTCCTCGAGCAGTCCTTCCAACTCTATGAATGTAGGCATCTACATTTGGAGGAAAATCAAAGTTTATAACATTTGACACAAACTGGAAATCTATTCCTCTTGATATGCCATATTCTTTATCTCTTTTTATCCTCTTAACTTTTTTCTTCTTCTCTTTCATCTCTTCACAGAGCTTATCATCTGAAGCAATAATTATATTGTAAACTCCTTCATTAAACTGTGAAACAATATGACACCTAGAACTTACTGGCAATTCAGAATTTAATACACAACAATTAATTCCAAACTGCTCTAAAAATAATTTCAATCTGTAACATCTGTCCACAGAATTCACAAAAACTATTGACTTTCCAAGAATCAACTTTAGTTTTAATAAAGCATACGTCAAAACAAATTTCTCCTCATCTTCGCATTTTATATGATACTGCGTCAGCTGCATCATCTGAGGTAATTCGGGCTCTTCTAGCTTTAAAGTTACTGCATTTTGCAACACCATTTTCTTCAATGCTTTGACATCTGCTGTAAGGGTCGCAGACATCATAAATGCTTGACAAATTTCTGGGAGAAACTTCTTTATCTCTTCAACATCTTTTTCATAACCAAAAGAAAATACTAAATCTGCTTCATCAATAATAAGAGTTTCCAAACTATCCTTTAAAATTAAATTCTTTGCCTGTAAATGTGCTAACACTCTGCTAGGCGTTCCAACTATAATATCAGGTTTCTCCATAAGAATAGGTTTTTGTGCGTTTATATCAACTTGGCCAGAAATATCAACACAACGAACATCTCTTGAACAAAACTTACAAAGTTCCTGAACATTTCTACACATTTGCTTCGATAGTTCCTTAGTCGGAACGAGAATAAGTGTCCTAACAATTTGTTCTTTACACACCTGTTTCTTCATCAATATTTTCTGAATCACCGGTATAACAAATGCAGCAGTCTTCCCAGATCCAGTCCTCGCCCTTGCAAGAATATCCTTTCCTTCTAGAGCCAAAGGGATCGCTTTTTCTTGAATTAAAGTTGGTTCATGCCATCCAAGAGTTGCAATAGCCTGCAAAATTCTATCGTCCAGATTCATTTCGTGAAAACCAATTTTATCTGTCATTTTTTGAGTTTTCCTGCAAGACAGGAAAGTCTAACATAAGGAACTGAAGATTAATTAATTTCTCATACAACAAATATTAAAACTACAACACTGCCAAAGCTCATATTTCCTTTATGCCATACTGCAAGATAAGCAATTAGTGAATACATCCATCTTGAAGTTTGAAATGAAATGTTTATTACTAGTCTACCGGGATTTTCAACTTCATTTGAGTTTGAAAATTTTATTAATCTTATATACAGTTATTTTTTAAGTAAAGCAATTATAGTATTATAAATACATTAAGAAAATAAAAAAATTTATACATTAACACTGATATCATGTCTAAGATAGGAAGTGTTAACTGTTTATAAGTGTCCTGCCACTAAATGGCTGCATTTAGCACTCAACAGTTCTAATTAAGTGGAAGTACAGTACAATAGTAGTTACTGCTATATATTGGAAATGGTTCTGCTTTATAATTAATTACAAGCTGATATATCATTGGTGGTCTTATAGTAGTTTCTATCATATTAAAAAGTTGAATCATTTAATGATTTTATAACTTTTTTCTGTTTAAGGTTTAGTTGTGGAGTAGTCACTCAGTCCTCAGTTTAAAAAATAGTATTGTTGTAATGCATAAGCAAAGTGCAATATTGCACAGTCAAGCCGGGGCTATCATTTTTTTTATGTATATAATCGTTAGTTGTAAAAATTCACTTTATAGCAATTAACATGTAATAACATGCACACTATACACAATTTTCCAGCAAGTGGTGTTTGTAGAACAAACATTTTCAATTTATAAACCTGCTTTAGGTTTCAAACATCAGTTAACTGAAAAAAACCAAAATTCTTTGGTTCTTTTCAGTTAACGGGATGCCAGAAGACTATTGCATTTAACAATTTAGCCCATGTGACTGCTAGCTTCAAGTAGCCCACTTGTCTGTTTGTGGAGTACTTGAGAGCCTACCCACATCCAGGCACTGAGGTGCAAGAGAAAGCAAGCACAGAGGCACACGTAGAATACGCAGCAGACTGCTACATGTTAAAAACTTACCTTCGGAGACAAATATCATGCAAAGGGTCAATAATTCTGGGGTAGTGCGGAACTCCACCTCAGAATTGTTGACCCTTTAAGACTCAAACTCATTCAGAGCTTGAATCTTTTCCATTGCTGTGTATATTGGCTGGCATCCCGTTAACTGAAAGTATCAATTCTTTTTTAAAAACAATTTTACAAATAATTTTCTTAATTGTCATGCTAATAAAATTGCTATAAAGTGTCACATCTTAACCATTAACAACACTGACTAAAAACAGACAACCTGCTCATCAAAAGTGACTTAAATTCATCTTTCATTAGAACTATATATAGACAACTGTATGTCAACTGTTCTAAAATTATTTTCTCATTATACAGTACAAGCCTTCTTAACTGAAATGATCACTTAAACCTATTGATTACATTATAAATATCAAAAGATTTTACCACAGCAAAAATAAGCAAAGTGATATTCTAAGAAATATATTCAATCTCAAGGTCAAATTTAACATTCAGAACAGTATTAGAAAATTTAAATGTCACAGGAATGCAAAATATCACCATTACAAAAATTATGATTTTAAAATTTAGAAAAAAGAAAAAAAAATCAATCATTGTATTCATGAATACTAAAGATGACAGTTCACATTATACTTTGAATATATTAGCAAAGATAATGTGAAAGTTTGTATTTTATTTTTTCAATGTGATACAAAAATAATTTTTAACCACAAATGTTACTGAAAATTTTTTTACTTAATCCTTTATCCAGAATTTTTTCTAAGACTTTAAATATCATGGGAAAAATAGGTATAATTTTTGTAAATTGTAACATTCATGTTACTAGAAATTATTATATATTGATTTATTGTAAAATCAATCTCCATTGCTCCATAGCAATGTTTAGAAAGTTTAAGTCCAAATATATAAATACAGAAAACCCTTGTTATATCGATCATTACCTTATTCCAGCTTGGTATATATAAAAACTCCACTAACTCAAATTAAAACCAGTACCTTAAAACCAGACAATCTGCCAAATTATTGACTATAATAAAAGGCACTAAGTTAATAATCAGATACCAGAATTAGATACAAAGTAATTTGTCTAGAAGTAGGCAGTTAGGCCATCTGATAATTTTAATAATTATCACGATATAATTTGTTTAGGAGGTAGCCAGGTCGTATCATTATTATTATTAACTTAGCCTTATTACGGGCAGATAGTCTATTTTTAATTACCTTAAACAGATCACTGACATCAAAATCATCACTGTATAAATTAACTACAAAAAAGCAAGTTGGCATAAAGATCAAAAATAGATAAAACAAGTGGATTGATTCATTGATTGTATTGTGCCATCTAATAAATTGCTCATTCGATTTGTCTCCTGACCAGGGCTGTGGAGTCAGTCAGTTTCGGTGTTTTAGCCGGAGTTGAAGTCGTCAAAAAATCCGCCAACTCTGACTCCTTTTTACTTAGCAACTTGCTATGTATAAAAAAAACGGAAAAGTATTGGAATCGTGTCAAATTTGATCCTCCAAGTTTTTTTTTTTTGCAAATCTACATGTTTGGAGACCTCCCGAACCCTTAAAAAAAGTCAATAAAAGGGAAAAATTCGCATGCATGTGTGTGTTGGCATCTAATTTGTTTAATTTCTTTATTTTCTGTTCTGAGATATTAAACCAATCTCAGAATGGACAAAGTTTAAGAAATAAAATGTGGCACTGTAGCTTGCGTATAAAGGGGCATTAATACTATTAAATTTTGGTTCTTAAAGGTTGGCAGGGTGAAGACATAAAAGGGGTCATGTGTTATATCTCAATGAATATTTTACTCGTTATTAGCATTCAAAATTAAAAAATAAAATAAAACTTGTCACTACCCTTAAAGTAAGCTTTTTTGTCATTTTATAATAGTACAGTAAAACCTATTAAGATGTTCTCATCTAAGATGTTACAATGTAAATAGGGACACGATTTAGTTCAACCACTTTGACACTTAATAACTAACTGCTGTGTTAAGCCATATGACTCCGATTCTAACCACTCTGACCACAGAAATTATTAGGCTTCAAACAGGGTGAACAATGATTTTTTTCACCTTGTCATGCCCCCCACAGTCTAACATCCACACACAAAGAAAAAAAACCTCAAATCTTTTGCATATTACGAAATTTCAAGGTGCCCTGAGTCCAAAGATGTAAAAATTTGGGAGGGGTCATTTTTTGACCGAGCGCTACACTTTCCCCGTTATATATAACAGCTGGAAAAGTAAGAATTATCAAATACATAATTATATATTACTGTACTTAGAGGAGTCTTAACTTTGGAATAAAAAGTTTCTACGTTCTATCTTTATTAGAACTCTATTTACTGAATCTTTTATTCTGAAGTCACGTGATGACATCAGAATTTCTGGGTTTCTTTCGGTAACAAGTCCGCTCCCGGTCGGAGTCAGATGGTAAGGAAAAGTTGGAGTCAGTAGATTTTTACACGACTCCACAGCTCTGCTCCTGACACAAGCTATTAGGACTACTGTACTTATTTCATAAAATCTTAAAAGATTAATTTATGAAATTAACCTTTGAAAAATTGTAAATGGCTGTATTCAGCAGTCAACAATTGTAACTAAGCAAAGGTGTTTCAATCAGTAGCTGTTATACATAGTTACATCTGCTGAATGATGAGTGATGTATGCATTGGAACAAAAAGCAGCCATCATTGGTCAGTTTCAGGTAGCAATAGGTAGTGTAAATGAAAAATGCTATTAAATGTGACATGAAAATATCAAACATGTTCTGAAACAGTGCTACTGCAGAGGGCGTTCAGCAGAAAAATACTCAACTGTTGAGTCTGCTGAACACAGCCAATGTAAAGACCAAGTTCACTCTACTAATTGGAACTTTACACATACAGTAGAGAATCGATTATCCGACTCGATTGGGGTTGGTCAGATAATTGAAAAGTTGGATAACCGAAAAGTATGAAAAAATCCATTATTAGTGTAGTATATTATTATATCCCATGTAATTAGTATATCGCTATTAACCTACTCCTTGCTGAATTTTCCTCCATGTTAAGCCTATCAAATTTTTTTTTAAAATAATAATCGTCGCTATTGTATCCTTAAAAATTAGAAAATTAAGCCTCATTTAAATACTGGCTCCCTTTCATGGTCGATCCAGTGTAGCCAGCTAAAACATGTAAAAATAATATTAAAGTAGCCAAGACATAGCCAAATATTGTAGCGCCACATCACTAGCGGACATTTGAATTTGCTGACTAGAACGCGGTTGGTTAACTGAGGTGACGGTTAATCAGGGGGTCGGATAATTGATGCTATACTGTAAATCAATCATCAAGTTACCATTAGAATAAAACATTTGAAACCTTAACATTTTCTTACTGAATTTCAAAGATTTTGGAATTTTTATTATCCAAATAATAGGTATACCAATAACCTAAAAGATACTTCTGCCAAGAAATCAAATTTGTGAAGTCATGCAGGCAAACTTTATAAATCCAAATTACATTTAGAAAATCGATTAATCTTTACCTATGTGCACCGTCATGGCGGCTGTTTCCTTTCTTCTGTTTGTTGGAATCACAGAACAGTAGGGACGAACGTTCTAACCTAACCTATTATAATAAATTACCAAATTATTAGAATAGGTTAGGTTAGAACGTTCGTCCCAACTGTTCCCTGATTCCAACAAACAGAAGAAAGGAAACAGCAGCCATGACGGTGCACATGTATAATATTTTCTGGTTAATCTTTGTAATGTACCTTTTAGCACAGATTCAAATTAAAATGGCTATTGTTCAATCAATACAGAAATGTTCTGTCTTGTAAATTTTTTTCTTATTAAAACTATTGACGAATTATACTTTAGGGAAATTTTAAATTAATTACAAATATCAATTTAGTAAAAATTTATGGGGATATTGTGATGTTAACTCGATCTCCTAACATGCCACGTGTAACACGGACAATTATAAAACTGTACAAAAACCCAAATATTCACTGTAATTTCACAAAATTTTAATTTACATCAACACTACAACCTTAAAAGATTATATTTCTACTACACAAATGAGAAAACGTATTAAATAAATTAAGGATTGAAACAGATCGAAAATAGCACTTACGTATAGCCTTCTTCCTAATAACTGAAGAACGGATTTATGGGAAATGTGAAATGATGTACGGCTAAATACGCCCATTTATCGATTTGACGAAAATTTTTAAAATTTATTTTTAATTAAATAAATGCTTTTATTAAACATTAATAAATAAAATTAAATTCTAATTATTAATATTATATTTTAAAAAATTATTTATTCATTATTATTAGGGTGCTAACCAATTATTAAATTTGAAATATCGACTTTTCTGTATTCTGTTATAATTAAAAAATTATGTAATAAATTATCAGAAATAATAAATTTTCTTTTCTGTAATTACGTATCGTTATTGTAATTATAAAAAATAAATAATCGATTTAGCGATATATCAATGACGATAAATTTCGATAGTAGACGGCCGGATGGCCGAAGCGGTTGACGTCAGCTTGCCGCTTTAAAGCAGTGGTGCCAAAATTACGGCTCCCTGGAACCAACTCCAGCCCTCAGCACATGTTAATTCGCCCCGCAAACATATCTGACTCATCACTTGTAATGACAGAAATACACCTACTTTTTGTATATATAGAATTAGCTGTTACCCGCGACTTCGCACGCACGGATTTTGGAAGCAAACCCCATTTATATTCAGTATTTTAACAACGACGGCCGGATGGCCGAGCGGTCAAGGTGACAGCCTACCGCTCTGGGAAACCCGGGATCGAATCCGGACGGGTCAAGGAATCCCTAGGAATTTTTCGGGGGTGGTTCGTTCGGATATGTCGGGCCCCGTCCCTCACCGCCAGGTCGCCCCATTGTGGGCCTGACCGAACCCATAATGGGCCTGCTTTAATCCTTTCCCTCTCCACCCGAGGAGGAATATTAAAAAATCCCTTCTTAGTGTGCGTTTTCATGATGTATCCTAACTGTGTACAAAATTTTCTCTTTAGGTTCAGCGGTTTGCTCTGGGCGATGATGGATCAGTCAGTCAGGGCAAGTAATTTTATATATTTAGATATATAAAATATTTATGGCCCGGCCTACTTGCTACTTATGCGCAATTTGTCCCACCAATCGAAACATTTGAGCACCACTGCTCTAGATTTAAAATCCTAGAATATAAGTAAGGTTAATAATAAACGACGCTTTTAGCCCACGACTATAAATTAGATAGAGTTAGATAATCTAATAAATAGAATTTAACAATTTGCAGAACTTATCACACCAAGACCGACAGAAAGAAGGACCAGTCCTTACCTAAATTTGAAATGTGATTATTAAAGATTAACTTTTTTGTAAAAATTCTGGTCCTTCTCCCTGTCGGCCTTGGTGTGATAAGCCCTCCAAATTGTTAAATCTCATTTAATAGGTTATCTAACTCTATCTAATATAAGTAACGTTACTAGATATAAACAAGCTGATCTATTCGCCATATTAAATCCAAAAAGTTTGCCTAGTAATAAATCACGTACAGTTTCAAATGCTCTAGTGGTAAGTTCAATTAAAAGATGAATGCATAAATGTAAGTCCTTGTATAATATTGAAACTATTGATTTACATTTGTTTATTTAAATATTGATAAAAGTATAAACGTTATAATAAATCTAAAAGTGTGCAACTTTAATATTTATTTTGATAAATATGCAATCTTGAAAATTAAATTTCACATTAAAGTTTATTAAATATGAAAGTTTATATACACTTCAGACAATTCGATGTACAAATTTAATTGTTGAAGTAATTTTAATTCTGCTTCGGACGTATACTGTCCACAATGACAGTCGAACACCGGTTTAAATACAGTTTGAATGTCCGTACAGTATAAGTTGCCTTGTCCGTTTATAGACGATTAACAGAGTCTTTAAACTGGTAACATAATGTTTTGTTTTATGTTTTGCTTGTCACATTGCAGATAATCAGACTGTCGTTGTTCTATGGACTTTAATCTAATCGAAGTTGAACAAAACCAGTGCAGAAATGTCTGTCCGTCAATTCAAAGCGAAAAAAAACCAATCCGGGATGAAATGTCAAGTCCAGTAAATTAAGTCGTAGCCGGGTGAAACGTCATTTCCGGGTGACAAAGTCGTATTCGGGTAGCAGAGTCATATCCGGTGAAAAGTGACCTCGGAAGAGAAAATTTTCATTTTACGCAGCAGAAGAAGAGCCTTTTCCACCAAGGTTTCTTCTGCTTGACGGATGTTTCGACCATCACTTTGGACTCCCCTCGACACTCCACCGTCCATTCTGCAACTTCCGGGTACCGCAGTCCCAGGTAGTCGACCACAGTCGAGGCGCTATCGTCGGGAGTAATGACAACCACCCGTTTGGTGCACTCTCCGCTCTCCTCGACATCTTTCGGGAGCACCCGAATCACTGGAAACGAAGCGGAAGACGACGACGAGCCTTCTTCCTTCTCACCATCTGCCGAAGTGCGCCACTTCTTTAATTCCTTGAAATTATCCATTCTGCAAAAGAAACAAACGACTATTATGAAAATCATTGGTTTTGTTAATTTCATTTTATGTAAATTGTAAGATTTCTAATGAAAAAAATCATTTTAAACATATAAACAAAAAGTCACAAATGAACATTATAATAAAATCTCTGTTAAATATAGTAATTTTAATGTTCGATATATAATTCGTTTCGAGACCGATCAATTGTTATGGAAATAGAGATTGGTCGGAAAATCATTGCCACTAATTGTGATATTCGGCTTAAGAATGTTCAAAAATACGTAAAATTAGAAACATCGTAGTCTATACTTACCGATAAAATCGACGTAAACGAAACGAAACTGAGAAAAACACTCGAAACGAGAAAATTCTGACAGCACGAACTAAAAATCCAACCGTTCGCAATAACAATCAACGACCGCTCGCAACAATAAAACTCCGACAATTTGTTACTACACAGAGTTTTATTGTTGAGTTGCCACGTTAATGTGGGCAAAAACCGAATATTCTCGTCTTTTGTGATGATCATCTCGTTTAAAATTGAATAAAAATTTCGATTTTATCACCACCCGAAAAAGAATAAACCCAAATTTTATATCCCTTTGTAATTTACGCGAGCGACAAGCTATAATCTATTAGTAAAATTAAATTAAGTTTATAGATAAAAGCTTATACATCGTAGGGACAATTACGCTCTGAACTATAACAAAGATAATGAGATCTATTGAGTGATTCATATATTTTTACATTCAGAGAGAATTATAAATGTCATTCTAGATGTGTAAAGCCATTTGTTAGACAAAATAGAAGAGGAAGTAACTTACACTACAAATTCGATTTGTAATGCAAATAGCTCACGGGCTTCTGACAGTTAGAATCGTAACGCGAAGAATAGCTAATGACTCCATTATTCAGTTATGAGTGTAACTGATAATCGAATCTTAGGCACTGTTGCCCGAGCTCATTGCTTAACTGCTCTGCTAATCTTTTGCAAAATGCTCCACGCTCTCCCGGTGAACCACTGTACTGTGGGAATGCAAAACAAATTATCTCAAAAGTATCTTAAAGGAACAAGAAAGATTTAATAAGTGAGATTATTAGCATTGCCAAAAAAATAACGTAGCTTACAAGGTTAATACTAATAATATTAAAAGCGTATACAGAAATGCAGTTTTGCACTAACAGTCATCCTTGCCAAGTGGCATGTACATTCACTATAATGGCGTCGTGCGTATTGACCGCACCACAAACGAACAGCGAGCTGTGCTTTCGATTTTTAATAGTCGAAAGTCACATTTGCATATTAGTGAGATCCATTGTAGATTGTATGCACGGTACGGAGAGGCATGCATGTTGCTGCAAAAGGCTTTCAAGGGAATTGAAAAATTCAAGAAATGCCGAAAAAACACAGACAGCAATTTTCTTTAAAAATAAATAAATAAACATAAAAATTAAAACTATAAACTTAAACTTATCTCAATTATTTATACAGTAATATTAAAATTAAGGGGGGAGAGAAAAGATCATTGTAACATCTCTAATAATAAGTGTCGAATACAGTATATACTAAATTAATTGCGGTAATTTTTAATAAAAAATTGATAATTTCTTGATGTTTTTAATAAAATGTGGTCAAATGTTCGTTAACCATTGTAAAGACTAAATTGCAATTAACTAAAAATTACAATTAGTTAAATTGCACTTATTTAAAGAATTTAGGTTTACCATTTGTACTTATAACATTGACCGAATTTTGGGACCTAGAATAGACGAAACAGAACTCAGATTAAGTATTCACGTGAGGATTCACACTGGTGAAAAGCCCTTTATTTACGATATCTGCGAAATACAATTTAATCAAAAAGGAAATCTAACAGAACATAGCTATAGATACGTCAGGAAACAATCGGTTCTGAAGTGAATATTAAGAGTATTTTCTACTACATATTTTATTAATGGCCTGATGACCGAGTGGCTAACGTGGCAGCGTACTGTGAGTAGCTGACTACAGGGGGATCCTTTAGTCCCTAGTCAGGGACGACCTAGGGACACCTGAGTATGTGGGTGGTGGCGAAGGAGACAGAGAATACAAAGTGCCTTAACAAACCGTTTATTAATCTAAAAATGCCTAACTCCAAAAATATCGGATCTTTAAACAGTTAATATAAAATTTAATAAGTTTTATTAAATATAAAAATTTATATACAATCGTGAAAATTCCATGTACAATTTTAACTGCTGAAGTAATTATAATTCTGCTTTGGACTGCAATGTGTGTTTTTCGGTTAAAGTTCAACGTGGTGCATTCTAGTCACTAATATCCTTTATTTTGTAGTAAAATTTCTTACTATGTAGAACATCGGTTGAAATACAGTCTGTATGCAGAGGCGTACCCAGGATCTGAATTAGAGAGAGGCAACTCATTAGGAAATGCGGAGGGAGAGTGAGATTTCATGACAGACGGCTCTAGTCTATTCACAATATTCATTACTCAAACTGATACTAAATTGATACGTCTGTGCTGTGTGTCTGTGTGTCAATTACTACACTTTAATTTTTCTTCTACGGAGGGGAAGCTGTCCCTCGCTGGATACCTTGTCCGTATGCCTATTATTAGTTGCCTTGGCCAGTTATAGTCGTTTAAACACGAGAACTCTGTTTAATGTTTCGTTGTCACTTTTCCACGGTAGACGTCACTGTCGTAGTTCTATGCACTTTAGACGAAGCGGAAGAACGAATCTCGAATGTTGTTGAAGTATACGTCCGTAACTTGAGATGGAAATTAAAGTCTAGTCCAGTGATGGGCAAACTTTTTAAAGAGCGGGCCAAAGGAAAAGAAGGAAACTTTAGGCGGGCCAATATAATTGTAACCTAGCTCTGCATCTGAAAATCCAGGTGGCGCTATAAAAACATGTGCAGGCCGTCCGCCATATTTCTTTTTCTCTCTTTCGGCTACGCTACGCACGACGAGTGGATGTTCTGTACCGAAGCATGCTTGTAACCGATCGAGCTTTTACTCAATTAGTGTAAAACAAAATTTTTTACATGATTGTAAATAAACTTTCATGGTGAGATATAAAGCTTCGGTTATTTTGTATAATCAACGAACACTCAAGTTAAGTGGTGCATCAACCACCACAGCCTGTATTCTTTTTTACTCGTCAGATTAGGAATAATGTCGCGCGGGCCGGATAGAACATTTCAGGGGGCCGCATCTGGCCCGCGGGCCGTAGTTTGCCCA
>NW_019384861.1:376859-387532 GCF_000671375.1 Centruroides sculpturatus
ATTTTTATATATATATATATATCTGTTAATAGGAAACAATGAAAAGAACATGTGTGGGTATATGGAAATGTAGAGCGTGTCAAAAGACTGTAGCTGGTGGAGCATATGTTTACAGGTATTATTTATTACAATTCATAAGCATTATGTGAGTTCATTACATTTCATTCAGAAAATAAATTCACAAATCACTTTTTAAATCAACTGTACAGGAAACTGCAGTAAGTGTTTACTTAACACTGTTTCATTTTTGTTTTGTTGAGAAAACTAAAAGTACATTTGTAATCTTTTACAATTATTGTATTTTCTTTATAAATAGTAAAACTGATTCTATGAGATGGAAATTAAGTGGAGTTTGCAAACATGATCAAAAAGAATAATTGAATTTGTTTCTTGAAATCTGATTAATATAATTTGCATTCACTATACTTTTATCTTCTTCAAGTAACATGAACCTGCATCCACATTAAAAACAAGTAATGTCAATGTAAATTGTAAACAAATTTGCCTTGTTTGCCTCGCCATTTTAAATTTATATAGCACCCTATGTGGTTTAGAATTGCCAATTGATAGTTTTTGAACTGTATGGTGATGGGGGTGTTCCTTACAATTTTCACTTTGTAAAAATTTTTTATTGCTTATTTTTACCCATCACCAATGATGAGAATGAAGCTTTCCTCTGCATACTATACAGTCACTTACTTATTCACAAAATATTGGATAAATAATTATCTTATATTTAAGAAAGAATAATAAAAACAAGTGTTTAGCTCACATTTATTTCAATATTTAATATTAGGATTGCTTTGGGTCTTTATTCAGAAGTTTGATGCTTTGTGACTAGAAATTTGCCATAGGAACTGTAATTTTGTTTTACTTCAATTAAGTTATGATAAAATTGGTTTTGTTATAAGTTGTTTTGTGTATGGCCATATTTACAATCAAGGATTGGAGTTAAGAGTTCAAGTTAACCAATAACAATTCCTTTTACTTTTAGTATGTGAATGGTGACTTGTAACTCTGATAATTCTTGCTCTTTTGTTGTGATATCATTAAAGTTGAAGTTTACAAGAACCAATGTTAAGTGAGCCCTTACTGTACTTTTTTTTTTATTTGAGCTTTAAACAAAATTCAAACTATAAATGTATGTTTCTTTAATAGAAAATTCGTATTGTTTCTTTGAGATTAAAATAATTTAATGTTTCAATTTTTTTTTCTTTTTATAGCACAACTGCAGCTGCAACTGTAAGGAGTGCAGTTAGACGTTTAAGAGAAATGAAAGAACAATAACTTGTATTAGAATTTCTGTGGAAATACATAATTTAACAGAAAACTACTTTGTCTGATTTATTTATTGCTGAAAAAATACAGTGAACATCTATTATAATGAATACTTACTAGTTAAGTAAATTACATCAATAAACATCATTTTTTGGGTTTCTCAATATAGTTAGCCTGGACGAGCAGTTTTAGCAGTAATATGTCACAAATGAAAGATTATAAGTGTATTTTTGAAACCGTGCCAGTAATTGTTTAGTAATTCGAACACACAAATCATTTATCCTATTCATTCAATCACTTGGCAAATCTCATCATTACATTTTATTTAGTTGATATGTGTTCATTGCATTTGTACATGTTTCGGGCATTTTGTGCCCCTCCTCAGTCAACTTTAGATTACAGATCACTGAAAGTTAAAACCATAAAACTCCGTTACACATTCAACTTCTTATCATCCAATTACTCGTCTTACATCAAAATCGAAGAAGTTAAATGTGTAACAATTTTAAAGGTTGAAACCTTACAAAGATCTGTAATTTAATGGATAACAAGAAGTTGAATGTGCAAAGGAATTTTATGGTTTTAACTTTCAGTGATCTGTAATCTAAAGTTGGCTGAGGAGGGGCACAAAATTCCCGAAACGTGTACAAATACGATGAACACGTATCAACTAAATAAAATTTAATGATGAGATTTGCCAAGTGACTGAATGAATACCATAAATGATTTGTGTTCGAATTACTAAGATTATAAGTGATTTATTGTTGATTTTTAAAAAAAATATGAAAAGTACAGATAAAAAAGAAAAGTGTAATAAAAATTATTGTTCGGAAAATATAATTAATCTCGGATAAGATATAATCTTTAGCATCAAAGATTAAAGTACTCTTAATTAATCTTTGATGCTTAATAAACAGATATTTTGAAAATTTTTGGGTGCTGTTTTTTGGAATATAAAGCCAGACAATTGCTTCATATTTTCGCAGTTTGGTGAATTTCGGTTGAACTATGGAAAACATCAGAGTTTAAAAAACAAGTCAGATAACATCACTAAACATCAAGCGATTTACAAAAATGCTTGGAAACGGCAAAACTACCTACTAACCAAATAGATAAACCAACTTCTCGCCGTAGTGCGATTCTACGGAAGCTATCGACAACCTGACGCATTAACTAGAGAGCTTACCTCAAGACCAGTATATCTATTGACTCTGCTTTAACCACCAAAATATAATAACATCAACACTATATACAAGTTATGCTAAATTTAGTTTTTGGGGTTCGGGGAGCTTCAAAACGGCAAAATTTGCAAAACGAAATATCCGGAGAGTCATATTTCACGGGATTTCAATACTTGACCGTGTTATATACGTAACAAGTAGGAAAGTAAAATATAACATCATTTTACTCTTGACCGACAGAGGCGCTGGTGTCGTGGAGCTTGATGAGGTGAGACGCTTTAGCCGATTAAAGTGTGCGTTGTGTGCATGTATTACGAAACAAATGTAAAATGCTTGCTTTTTCTCACTCATTGGGGGGGATTTTTTATTAATATAAATCAAACACGAAATGACTTATCAATAAATAATGTGAGCGCGATTACCGTCCTTCATAGAAAGAATCCATGAACTTATTTCAAATAAGCAACAAACTTCACACAAATTTGCTTTAAACAAGTGAATTTAATAATTTATAGAAATATTAACTCTTCATGAATTTCTTGAAATATCTACTTTTATCATAAAAAGTATTCCGTCATGATTGACGGGGGGATTTGCGAGTCGGAGAAGAGCCAACTAGACCGAAGTCTCCATGGGCCATATTCTGGTCACTGTCTCTCGTCTCTCGCAAGCCGATCGCTGATTGGCTAATCATTTGGATTAGCCAATCAGCGACCGGCTAGCGAGAAACCAGAGACAGTGACCAGAATATGGCCACGTCAACTAAACAAGAACAAGACGGGGAAATTTCTAGTTATGCTAATATACCGTAGTCTGGGGTTACTTTGGTATGGTATGGTTTTTGCACTTTTTGCACCTCTGATCAAATGACTGTTACAAACCGTTTTGCATTGTGTTAGGTAAATATGATGATGATTTCTTGAAATTCACCAATATTTTCACTCCCAGGTCAAGAGTTTAAAAATACTCCCACCTTTTTCTTGTCCTAAAGTTACCCTTTAAGTAGGGGTAACTTTAGGACAAAGTGTTTTTTTAACAGTATAAAAGTAGGATTGTCGCAACGTTAAACTGTCACCAATCTTTATTTATCAAAAATAGTCCCCTGCATTAAGCGGGGTCTTACTATGTATATATATATATATATTATATACATATCAATCATATTAGCGGTGAAAAAAATTAAACCAAATTGTACATAATGTTCAGGATAGATAATTTACTAGTTCTTTTAACACAATAAATATCCTGGCGACTTATCTTTTTGGATGGCTTGCACTACGTCTTCTGTATAGTCCAGGATGTTGTCCATATTTGGCCATTTCCAAATACAACCACTTTTCTCCATAGCCCTTATTGAGTATCCAATCTTTTTCTATTTTAATATCAGTCCAGATGATGAAAGAACACCTTCATAATTTATTAAAACAAACGTTCCCTCAGATAAATATTTTAACTCGTGTTGTAATCTATCATCGATTGATTGTAGAAGAATGAAAGGATGCTCGTTTTCCATTTCCTCAGGTACCCACGTCATACTGTCGTCAGACTCCGCATAAGGAACCGTTTCCAAGTTCAGATCATCACTTGAAGTGTCTTCATCTGATGTATCCTTCTTCCTTAAAGCTCACTGGGTGACTTCGCGACAGTCCCAAAGTTTCCCCTTATATGTTAGATTTTTCAATAACATATTTTTTATAACCAAATAATTATTTTAAAATAATATCAAACACTTGATTATAATAGATAATAGTTATTTATTTCAAAATATTTATCTTTGTTTTCAATAGAAACTGTAGAGTTTTCTCAACAAATAATAGTTTCTGGAACATGTGTTGATCAAACAAAATGTAACTTAACTAAAAATGGCTGCCTAAAAGGCAGGAAAACAAACAGAGCTTCTGGGCCTTGACATTATGTGGCAGCACAGTAGGAGTATTAGAACTTAAAACCAATGACAACAGTTTGTATATCATTGAAATGGCAGTGGCATTTAATTTAAATTCATTCAAAACAGTGATTGTCCTAAGTTACCCTACTTGTCACAAAGTAACCCTAGTCTACGGTAATAAAAGTATTATTTTCGTCTTCATGGAATTTAGCCTGATATAAACCAAAATATAACAAAGATGAAAATAAAAATTTAACACATTTCGTTTGATGTTGAACAATACAAAAAAAACCGCGAATGCTATACTGTATATCACTCATTTATCGTTTTTTTTTAAACTCTTTTCAAGAGCCCATCAGTGGCCAAGCGGTCTTCGTACCCTAAACACTGGGAGTTCGGTCGTGGATTCGTGCCTCGCTCGGATGGGCTGGCCACGTGGTGTTTTCCGGGTTTTCTCCACGTCTGTAATGCCTAAATAGAGGTCAGTTTCACTTAAGAAGACTTTCCGGAAGACATCGTCCAAGTGTTGCGTTGCCATAACTTAAAACTCTTCCCGCACTGTGGGCACTAAGCCTTTTTTTAAGAAGCTCATTATGGGTTCGGCCAGGCCCACAATGGGGCAAGGGACGGGACCGACATATTTTCCCGAAAAATTCCTGGGAAATTTTCGACCCCCCAGCTCCGATCGGGGTCTCCCAGAGCTGTAGGTTGTTATCTTGACCGCTAATCCATCCGGCCGCTCATTTACAATCTTATAAATGCCGGAAACTTTTATAACTTAAACTTGCATTAAAGACACTTAAACAATTAATATGAAATTCAATAAGTTTTATTAAGTATAAAAATTTATATACAATCGTGAAAATTCCATGTACAATTTTAACTGCTGAAGTAATTATAATTCTGCTTTGGACTGCAATGTGTGTTTTTCGGTTAAAGTTCAACGTGGTGCATTCTAGTCACTAATATCCTTTATTTTGTAGTAAAATTTCTTACTATGTAGAACATCGGTTGAAATACAGTCTGTATGCAGAGGCGTACCCAGGATCTGAATTAGAGAGAGGCAACTCATTAGGAAATGCGGAGGGAGAGTGAGATTTCATGACAGACGGCTCTAGTCTATTCACAATATTCATTACTCAAACTGATACTAAATTGATACGTCTGTGCTGTGTGTCTGTGTGTCAATTACTACACTTTAATTTTTCTTCTACGGAGGGGAAGCTGTCCCTCGCTGGATACCTTGTCCGTATGCCTATTATTAGTTGCCTTGGCCAGTTATAGTCGTTTAAACACGAGAACTCTGTTTAATGTTTCGTTGTCACTTTTCCACGGTAGACGTCACTGTCGTAGTTCTATGCACTTTAGACGAAGCGGAAGAACGAATCTCGAATGTTGTTGAAGTATACGTCCGTAACTTGAGATGGAAATTAAAGTCTAGTCCAGTGATGGGCAAACTTTTTAAAGAGCGGGCCAAAGGAAAAGAAGGAAACTTTAGGCGGGCCAATATAATTGTAACCTAGCTCTGCATCTGAAAATCCAGGTGGCGCTATAAAAACATGTGCAGGCCGTCCGCCATATTTCTTTTTCTCTCTTTCGGCTACGCTACGCACGACGAGTGGATGTTCTGTACCGAAGCATGCTTGTAACCGATCGAGCTTTTACTCAATTAGTGTAAAACAAAATTTTTTACATGATTGTAAATAAACTTTCATGGTGAGATATAAAGCTTCGGTTATTTTATATAATCAACGAACACTCAAGTTAAGTGGTGCATCAACCACCACAGCCTGTATTCTTTTTTACTCGTCAGATTAGGAATAATGTCGCACGGGCCGGATAGAACATTTCAGGGGGCCGCATCTGGCCCGCGGGCCGTAGTTTGCCCATCACTGGTCTAGTCGATTAAGTCGTAGCCGGGTGAAAGGGCAATTCCGAGTAAAAGTGTCATATTCGGGTAAAAGGTTACTTCTGGGTGGCCGTGTCACATTCGGTGGAAAGTCGAAATCTGCGTAAGAAAGGCTTGGCAGAAAAAGAGTTTATGTTTTCTAGCAGAAAGCCAACCTTTTCTACCAAGGCCTTTTACGCTCGACAAATTCTTCCATCATTTCTTCGGACTCCTTTCTGTCAAGTTTCGTCTCACGTGATCTTGTCTCGACCATCCATTCCGCAACTTCGGGATATCGCCGTTCCAGATAACGGACGAGAGACGAAGCGCTGTCGTCCGGAGTTACGACGACCACCCGTTTGATATCGGATGTATGCGACTACGCATCTTTCGAAACCATCCGTATTACACGAGGCCAAGACAAAACGTCATTCTCGGGTTCGACATGGCCCGAGGTGTGCCACTTCTTCAATTCTTTGAAATTATCTATTCAGCAAGAAAAATGAGCAAATCTTGTGAAAACACAACTTGCATTAAGAAATATTCCTACTCTAATCTCAATTGTAAATTTCGAATGCAAAAATGATTGTTTTAATTCCTTGAATGCTATAATAAAATCTCTATTTATTATATATAATAATTTTAACCTTTTCTACAATTTTTAATGTTCTATAGAAAAATTAGATTATAAAAAATTGTACTACTCTGTTGACTGTCGTAACACAAAACATCTGTGAAAACAGAGAAAACGGACGACGAATGAACTCGAATTATTCTAATTAATTAAGAATCATACGGGATATTAATGTATATACGTATGTAATATAGAAACTATAGCGGGGAATAATGGATTTAAAGTAGGCTATTTATTAATTTTCATTTTGCTTTAATTTAACAATTCCATTGGAAAAGTAACAAAGACTGAATCGGCTCCCCCAATGTGAACGAAAAGATCCGATTCCTCTGAAGAAAACCGATCAATTTTTATTGAAAACCACCGCCGCTATGGTAATATTTTGCTTATCAAAGTTAAAAAGTATTTAAATCTAGAAAGATTGTAGTCTCAACTTACTTAAACAATCGTTGTAAATGAAGCAAAACTCGAAAAAGCACTTGCAATAAATAATAGCACGAGTCAACGATAGATCCTCTCTCAACAAGAAAATTTTATCGTCGCGTACCGACTCTATTGTTAAAAATTTAGATTTTTGTGCGAATTTCGTGATTTTCTATTTTTAAATCAGAATGATTTTGACCGATTATTACACGAGTTTGCCTCGAGTCTTTTACTTGTTCACATAAATACCAGTCATAATTAATTCACATAGAGTTAGGATATGCTCGAACACTATCCTAAAATAAGGAGATAGTACGAGAAAAGATAGAAAACGGGATTAGAATTAGAGTGAACAACGATAGAATCTTGCAATACAAAATTACAATTCGAATTTGTTTTACGTCAATTTATGTTCCTGTTGTTTAATGTTCTACTAAAAAGATTCTTAAGCCTCTAGGCACGTAAAGGGAAATTTTTCAAAGTTTTTTTCCTCTTATTAAAAACATTGGAACTTTATTTAAAAATAGCAGTTGCAAATCTGAATACGAGTATGTACACTTGTATATACAATGTGTTTCGTGTAAGAAGAAACAAAAATAATTCAGAAAATTCCTCCTAATATCAAAAATGATGAGATCAAGTTTACTATTTCTGAAAGGCTTTTTTTTTAAGCCTCTTAGAAATAGTAAACTTGTTTTTATACATATGCTGATAATAATAATAACTTAAATAATAATTATTATTTTTGAAAAAAATTTCGAATAAAAGTTTACTATTTTTTAATAGAAAATCCAAAAATATAAAAACAAAATTGGGAGTTCTATTTGAAATTTTAAAGTTGCTTGCCCAACCTGAATGAGAAATGGTAAAATCATGGTTAATTATAAACAAGTAAAACGGCAAAACTGGGATAAGACGGAATCACTTTGATGCTCAAGGCAGGTCTCGTTCTCATTCTCCTATCTTCTTTGATATCGCTGCTTTTGGGCGTGATCGTTAAAACTTCGCCTGCCTCGACCACGAAATCGTCTACGAGCCATTTCGGTGAATGTTCTGTCGTTAAAAAATTTACTAAAAAACTAAAAATTTACTTAATTTGTATAGGCAGAGTGATATTTACAACAGTGTCGATATATAATATAAATCCAAGATTGGCATTGCTGTCGAATCGAAAGGTAGTAAAAAGATGTCTCTCCTTGTTACAGTAAGCAAAGTGAGGTCAAAGGGCGAAGGTCACGCGCAGCTCCTAAGGTCAGAGTTCACTTCTTAAAATGACTGCGAGTGGTACTCTCCCCTTCATGACTTCGGTGGGGTGAGGTGGCTGTTTTGCCTGTTTGTAAAAGAGAGTCGCCATTTTGGATTTTATTTTGACTCGATTCTCGGTCCCCCGACTACCTACGAGTCCGGATTTTTTATACGCAAATGATTTGGGCACCTAATACTCTGTGCCAAATATCAACTCTCTACATGTACTCCTTCATACCTCTATGCTGATAAGAACATGAGGCAGTACGATTTTATAAACAAGACATAGTCTTGTCAATTAGTTTTGATATATACTAAATAAACTCCTAAATAAAATCAAGTTTTATTGTTTTAATACAGGTATATTTTGCTAAAAGCAAAATTTATGATTCTTGGGTTTATTTATAGAAACAATAAAGTATTCTAGTTGCCAAAAAAAAAAAAATTGTAAGTTAAATTACTTTCTAACGTACAGATAAGTGTAGAAATTCACTGCAGATAGCTGACACCACTGGGCATTATGATAGATTTCATCAGCAATAAAACGGAAAGTACGCAGCATGTTGTGCGTCTGCTGAACAAAGTCCGTGATGTGTAGTGTAGTGTTGTAAAACTGATCCATTATTCCTATCAGGAACAGGAGGTCTTATTATTCATATACAAAAATAAAAATAGTAGCCGAGAAGCCGCACAGTTAAACCACGAAGCGAAGTATGAACACTTACATTGAGATCCATGGAGGATCCAATGGTGAATCACATTAAATCTTTTTGAGCATCCAATGTGATTCTGCTTGAGTTTTATATGCCATAGTCTTCTGTTATGCAACGTTATACTCCGTGTGTGCAGTTCATAAAGTTAGTGGTGTCATCTATTTCAGCACCAGGGAATTTCGAGACATATGTGTTAAGCAATGAGCTCGGGCAACAGTGCCTAAGATTCGATTATCAGTTACACTCATAACTGAATAATGGAGTCATTAGCTATTCTTCGCGTTACGATTCTAACTGTCAGAAGCCCGGGAGCAACTTGCATTACAAATCGAATTTGTAGTGTAAGTTAGTTCCTCTTCTATTTTGTCTAACAAATGGCTTTACACATCTAGAATGACATTTATAATTCTCTCTGAATGTAAAAATATATGAATCACTCAATAGATCTCATTATCTTTGTTATAGTTCAGAGCGTAATCGTCCCTACGATGTATAAGCTTTTATCTATAAACTTAATTTAATTTTACTAATAGATTATAGCTTGTCGCTCACGTAAATTACAAAGGGATATAAAATTTGGGTTTATTCTTTTTCGGGTGGTGATAAAATCGAAATTTTTATTCAATTTTAAACGAGATGATCATCACAAAAGACGAGAATATTCGGTTTTTGCCCACATTAACGTGGCAACTCAACAATAAAACTCTGTGTAGTAACAAATTGTCGGAGTTTTATTGTTGCCAGCGGTCGTCGATTGTTATTGCGAACGGTTGGATTTTTAGTTCGTGCTGTCAAAATTTTCTCGTTTCGAGTGTTTTTCTCAGTTTCGTTTCGTTTGAGTCGATTTTATCGTAAGTATAGACTACGATGTTTCTAATTTTACGTATTTTTGAACATTGTTAAGCCGAATATCACAATTAGTGCCAATGATTTTCCGACCAATCACTATTTCCATAACAATTGATCGGTCTCGAAACGAAAAATATATCGAACATTAAAATTACTATATTTAACAGAGATTTTATTACAATATTCATTTGTGACTTTTTCTTATAATTAAGACGATATTTTTAAAATGATTTTTTTATTAGAAATCTTACAATTTACATAAAATTAAATTAACAAAACGAATGATTTTCATAATAGTCGTTTCTTTCTTTTGCAGAATGGATAATTTCAAGGAATTAAAGAAGTGGCGCACCTCGGCAGATGGTGGGAAGGAAGAAGGCTCGTCGTCGTCTTCCGCTTCGTTTCCAGTGATTCGGGTGCTCCCGAAAGATGTCGAGGAGAGCGGAGAGTGCACCAAACGGGTGGTTGTCATTACTCCCGACGATAGCGCCTCGACTGTGGTCGACTACCTGGGACTGCGGTACCCGGAAGTTGCAGAATGGACGGTGGAGTGTCGAGGGGAGTCCAAAGTGAT
>NW_019384861.1:387638-395718 GCF_000671375.1 Centruroides sculpturatus
TGGCGAAACTTGTGAGTGGATAGGTCAAAGTTGGCGGGGTCCTATCCCTCGCTTTTATCGCTTCTTAGGATAAAATTGCATCCGGACAAATGTTGTTGTTCAGAATAACGCAAGCTGAAATTTATGCAAATTCAACTTTTTTGTAACGATCACACTAACGGCATATTAAAAGCATTCGGATTAGTACAGAAGACTACATATTAATTAATTTACATTATAAAATCTGCAAATAAAACATATTGATTTATTTTTCTTTTAAGATTTTTTCGAAAATGAAACATGTAAATATTATTGTATATTTGTGTTTTATAAATATAATTAGATCAAATGTGTTTAGATGAAAATAAAATTACAAACTGCAACAAAATATTCAATAATCTGTACAGAACAATCGATATAGAAAGATAAGAAAAAATTAGGCAACACAATCGTGTTATTTTTCCTCTAAGACTTGATAATTACAAGCGGGCACACGAGTTGAAAAAAATTCGCCGTCCCTCCAATGGGGTGTTTACTTAAAATGTAGTGGATAAAGAAATTTTATTTTAAAAAATGTTAATATTATTTTAATATAAAGGACATCATCTGTTTATGTGTATGCAAGTGAAATCTCTAAAAGTCCTACTATTTTTATCCTCTCCAGGTTAAATTCTCTTTCGTTGCTCTTTATGTTACAACAAACAGTAGACTTCTTTATTTGGAAAAAATAAAATATTAGCAACTAGTTAGTTTCCAATGCAAATTTGCCTAGTTGGATAGGCGAATTTGAATACAGATTAAGATGTCAGCCTACCGCTCAGCAGAGAGACCAGGATTGAATCTGCAAGGGTCGAAAAACCCAGGAATTATTCAGAGAATGTTCTTTCTGGACATATCGAATTTCGTCCCTCACTATCCGATCGTCCCATTATGGACCTAGTCAAACTAATGATGGGTAAGATTAAAAAAATTTCTTATTGCCCACAGGGTGAAAAGATTCAAAAATAAAATAGAAAAGAAAGATAAAGTTGGGGAGAATCGGGGAAATAAAATTTGAGATGCCGGCTCCAATCATTATTACAGTACCGTAGACTGAGGTTACTTTGGTATGGTTTTTGCACTTTTTGCACATCTCTGATCAAATGACTGTTACGAACTGTTTTGCATTGTGTTAGTTAGGTAAATATGATGTTATTTTCTTGAAATTCACCAATATTTTCACTCCCAGGTCAAGAGTTTAAAAATACTCCCACCTTTTTCTTGTTCTAAAGTTACCCTTTAAGTAGGGGTAACTTTAGGACAAAGTGTTTTTTTTAACAGTATAAAAGTAGGATTGTCGCAACGTTAAACTGTCACCAATCTTTATTTATCAAAAATAGTCCCCTGCATTAAGCGGGGTCTTACTATGTATATATATATATATATTATATACATATCAATCATATTAGCGGTGAAAAAAATTAAACCAAATTGTACATAATGTTCAGGATAGATAATTTACTAGTTCTTTTAACACAATAAATATCCTGGCGACTTATCTTTTTGGATGGCTTGCACTACGTCTTCTGTATAGTCCAGGATGTTGTCCATATTTGGCCATTTCCAAATACAACCACTTTTCTCCATAGCCCTTATTGAGTATCCAATCTTTTTCTATTTTAATATCAGTCCAGATGATGAAAGAACACCTTCATAATTTATTAAAACAAACGTTCCCTCAGATAAATATTTTAACTCGTGTTGTAATCTATCATCGATTGATTGTAGAAGAATGAAAGGATGCTCGTTTTCCATTTCCTCAGGTACCCACGTCATACTGTCGTCAGACTCCGCATAAGGAACCGTTTCCAAGTTCAGATCATCACTTGAAGTGTCTTCATCTGATGTATCCTTCTTCCTTAAAGCTCACTGGGTGACTTCGCGACAGTCCCAAAGTTTCCCCTTATATGTTAGATTTTTCAATAACATATTTTTTATAACCAAATAATTATTTTAAAATAATATCAAACACTTGATTATAATAGATAATAGTTATTTATTTCAAAATATTTATCTTTGTTTTCAATAGAAACTGTAGAGTTTTCTCAACAAATAATAGTTTCTGGAACATGTGTTGATCAAACAAAATGTAACTTAACTAAAAATGGCTGCCTAAAAGGCAGGAAAACAAACAGAGCTTCTGGGCCTTGACATTATGTGGCAGCACAGTAGGAGTATTAGAACTTAAAACCAATGACAACAGTTTGTATATCATTGAAATGGCAGTGGCATTTAATTTAAATTCATTCAAAACAGTGATTGTCCTAAGTTACCCTACTTGTCACAAAGTAACCCTAGTCTACGGTAATAAAAGTATTATTTTCGTCTTCATGGAATTTAGCCTGATATAAACCAAAATATAACAAAGATGAAAATAAAAATTTAACACATTTCGTTTGATGTTGAACAATACAAAAAAAACCGCGAATGCTATACTGTATATCACTCATTTATCGTTTTTTTTTAAACTCTTTTCAAGAGCCCATCAGTGGCCAAGCGGTCTTCGTACCCTAAACACTGGGAGTTCGGTCGTGGATTCGTGCCTCGCTCGGATGGGCTGGCCACGTGGTGTTTTCCGGGTTTTCTCCACGTCTGTAATGCCTAAATAGAGGTCAGTTTCACTTAAGAAGACTTTCCGGAAGACATCGTCCAAGTGTTGCGTTGCCATAACTTAAAACTCTTCCCGCACTGTGGGCACTAAGCCTTTTTTTAAGAAGCTCATTATGGGTTCGGCCAGGCCCACAATGGGGCAAGGGACGGGACCGACATATTTTCCCGAAAAATTCCTGGGAAATTTTCGACCCCCCAGCTCCGATCGGGGTCTCCCAGAGCTGTAGGTTGTTATCTTGACCGCTAATCCATCCGGCCGCTCATTTACAATCTTATAAATGCCGGAAACTTTTATAACTTAAACTTGCATTAAAGACACTTAAACAATTAATATTAATATTATACCAATCAATTTAAAAATAATAAAAATAGTTTAAACGTTTTATTCATGCGGTATCACTTATAATTTTTTTTCTTCGGGCTAAATTTTGGAGGAATTTCGACGACGACTTACGGCATAAACAGCTCGAGACTTGTCGAGGAGTTTTTTCAGCAATGTAGGAACTATGTAACGAGGGGAGTTCCTTTCTAGGTCAAAATGTTAAGAAATTAAGTTAAAGGATCTAGTTAAATGTGTTTATAAACCATCATTTATGTCGCACGACCGAGTAAATAAAGGGAATTCGTAATTTAAACTAACACCATGCTGATTAACGGTAAGCCTCTTCAATTCGCTAACCAAATGTCATTTAATCGTATGTAACCTTAAAAATCTCGCGAAATTTTAATATTTATGGATTATTTAACGTATCTGCCTTGTTATTACGTTAATTCTTCGCTTAATAAAGGCTACCAGATTACATTTATCCATTAAAATGACGGAAATAGGTTTTTCTAGGTTATGTAAATATTTGAATTAATTTGTGGTGTGGTTGGATCGTGTTCGCATTTAAAACATAATATAAATGTTTTGATGTGTGGTTTGACTTTATTCATGCTCTGTCACCGTTCTACAGACGAATTACTCAGTATCTTTCAATTCATTTAAATGTCCAGTTTAATTGTGATTAATGGAAGTGTACAACAGAATGGCTCTTGAATGAAATTGTTGTTTACTCCTCAATGTTTGATTTAGGTGAAAAATGAGTTTTTAATTTAATTAAATTAAAATCAATGCAAAAAACATTATATATTATGAAGACTGCATTTTTGTTCGGCGTCGTATAATTTTAATAATTTCCGTAATATTCTACTTTTAATTACACCGTAATAAATTAAAAACTGACCAGATGGTTACTCGATTAGCTTCCTGTTGTACTGAAGGATACAAGATTAAGTGTTTATAGATTTTTTATGGATAGATTGAGATGAATCTGCCGTTCGATGCATCTGGATGTTAACTGATTCTATTATGTTTGAAATGCGACAAATATAATAAAATTTAAATTTTTATGTTTTATTTAAAAATTGGAACGTTTGTACATGTGGGACTGAGTATTAGTGAATGCCAGGGATTTCTCGGATGGCTCCATATGCAACTGAAGGTTTAAAATATTATCTTATATGTAAATTTGTTTTATGGGCCTTTACATTGGGGGCCCTTTTCTTAATTCCCAAGGGTGCTCTAAGGTTTCATTTTATTTTTAAATTAGTTACTCATTTTTATCACAAAATACTTTTTTTACTGATGACAAAATTAAATTAAAAATGTTTGTTATTAACCAAAAATTTGTTTTAGAGGGTCGTGATTGTTAGGCCAAATACTGAGGTATCACTGTATTTAATTAATACAAGTTTGATAAACACTGTAGCATCAAGGGATTAATTACTGCATTAATCAAGGGATACTTGTATGTATGTATGTATGTATGTATGTATGTATGTATATATATATATATATATATACATACATTATACAGGTATCTTCTTGCATAATGTATATACAATGCTCTTTTTTATAGCTTGTCCCCCTCCTTTTTTAGTCTGCCAGTGCTGCTGATTATGGGCACCTTATTGAATTTTTGCTTTTGGATTTTCATAAAACAACTTCCATGCTGCTAATAAGGATTCGCATAACTTGAAGCAAAAGACCTGTACAAGCGATGTAAGTTAATTTTACTAAGGAAATGTAATTATGGAATCATTTAAAGAAATAAGAATATTTAGTTAAAAATTAAGTTTAAAATTAAATTGCCATCTAAATGTCAGTGTGTAGCAATGTTGTGTAATGATCTGACGAAGGGCCATTTGGGTCTACTGGCCTGAAATGCATAATTATAACGTAAATGAATAAAAAAAACCTGTTTGTCTTCTGAGTTATGTCTGTTCCATTGAAATTGTTATTAATAAGGATACTATATAGCAGTTTTAAAATTTTATATTTTTTATAAATGCTTATTTCACATTTTACAGTAAAATTTCAATATAAAGTGTAAGATTTTTAAACAATGGAAAGCATGTTATAAAAGTAGGTATTTTGTATAATTAATTTTAAAATTTAATATAAAGATTCACTTCTATAAACAGTCTGTTATAATTTTATTTCTCTAAAAGATAAATTACTTCTGTCCGTTGTTATTTATACAAAATAATTTTCACAAAGACAAACTTCTCAAGTAAATTTTGATATCATTATATTTAATAGAATTTAGGAAAACATATCACTTATCTAATCATTACAAATGCTCCTAAATTTTTTTATAGTAAGTAAAGTTTCAGATACAAATCTGTACAAGCAAAAGCAATAATATGCATTCCTGATGCATGTAATCTTTAAGCTATTGGATGTTTTTATAGATTAAAAACTTTGATAATTTTTTTTTCTTACTACAGTCATCTGATTAATAAGATATATTTAAATTTATCCTTCAGATAACTTTGTTGAAGCATGATGTCAAAATGCTTGAATAACATGATTGACATCTCTGATAATTCCTCAAATTAAAATATTGATAAGTATATAAATTGTGGAATCTGGAAATAACACAGTATAAAAATTTATACTTGTTCTTAAGATTTTGTACAGTGACAGCAGATGATTAATGGGACTTTACCACCTGATGAGAGTTCATCTTTGGGTTCCGTCTTGTGATCTTCATAACAAGTCATGTATACACATTCAAACAAACAGATCATGTGTCATACAATGCTCTTTTTTTCAAGTGTGCTATTTATTCATTAAATGAACTCGATGATGAGCTCCATTTAGAGTTTAAAACTTTCAAGAGTCTCAGTGAAAGGAAATTGTATATTATATAATTTTTTATGATATTTTTATTTCATTTTATTAACTCTGTATTGTTCTTTTTACTGATTGTTGTTGTTTTACTTGGGTTTCCTTTGCGAAGAAGTGATTGCTTGTTTTTTCAAACATTACCTTTTATAAGAGTATAGAATAAATTAAATAACACAAAATATTTATTAATATTATAATGATTTATAAAGATGATAAAATATATACATGTAAATTATTATGTTTTATTGATACTAAATTAAATTAACAATAAATAAATAAAAAATAGAATTCATTACACTCAAATAATAAATATACTAAACTATAAAAATAATTAATTATTTAAAATATTTTTAAATGAGTGTTTCATTTTAATCAATAAATTAAATGATACTAATTTCTATACTGTGCTCAATATAAATATACACACCCCCTCACCCCTTGAGTTTAATGGTTTTGTACCATATTTGCATTTGTCAAAGAGTTGTGTACAATAAATTCAGTAAGATAATACTTGTATACAATAGTAGTTTACATTATATTTCATGTAATTACAAGTATAAGAAAGTACTGTTGCAACAGCAGGAGGGAAAAATACATTTTGTAATTTCTACCTGTATGTAAGTATAGCCATCCATAATATCTAAAAGAAATTTTGATTTCCTATTGAGTTTGTTGGTGATGAAACTGTTACATTGTGATGTCATGTAGAAAATAATTAACAAAGCAGGAAATGGCTAAAATTGGTGCTTTACATGATGAAAACAAAGATTATAAATATGTTGCCAAATGCTTGAAAGATCAGCAAATGTAATCCGTAATTACTTAAAAAATCATTTACATTTTACAAGCATTTACAGACAAGAATAAAGGCAAGTTGGCCTTCCAAACTTTTCCAAACAGATCAGCAAAGAATTGTCAGAATGGTTTTAAATTTGACACAAAGCTGATATCCAGAAGGCCTATGATCTTGAAGTCTCTCTCAAACTATACACTGAATTCTACATCAGTATGCAAGCCAAATGAAGACCTGTCCAAAACTTAACCTGCACACAAAACATCATCTGGAATTTGCTCAAATGAACCTGAACAGGGAGTGGAAAACTATAGGGTGACTTATATCTAAATTTGCAGAGCATCGTGTTACTAATTTCTGTGATTGCAGATTTTCACTGATAAAAAAAAAGTTCAACTTTGACAATTCAGAACAGATACTGGCATAATTTAAGAAGTGAATCTGTTTTTCTAGGCATAATTTTGGTGGAGTTATTGTGATAGTTTAGAGGCATTAGAGTTGCAAGAAAATTACCATTAACAAAAATGAATGGCTCAGATAATTAATTGGCACTTTCCAGTTATCTCCTGCCATTTCTCCAACACTGGTATATCTTTATGTTTTAGCAAGATAATGCAAGCTTCCAGTAAATGGCATGGCTTCAGAATAACAATATTAAGGTTCTGGATTGATTAACTTGCTCCTTAAACCTCAGTTCAATTGAAAACTTCTGAGAAAAGTATATGAAGATAACTAATTGTTTGCATCAGTTGAACACCTAAAAACAGCAATTCTGCTGACATAGGAAGAAGTGGATATGAAACCTTAAAAAATCTTGTTTAGAGCATGTCCAACAGAATATTTCAATTAAGAAATAAAATCAGATGCTTAACCAATTAATACTAATGTTTCATGATTTTTGTTTTGTTTTTTTTTTTTTTTTAAGATTGAAAATAGACTCAATCCTTTACGTGCAATCATATGGAATGTCACAAATAGACTTGAAATGTCTATATTTATGTAACTGTAAAAAACCGATTTATGATTAAAATAAGCAAACAATTTGATATTTTTTTAGGATAATAACATAGCTCGTTTACCATTTCAGTTGTGTTATTGACAATTTTTAGCAGTTTAATATGGCTAGATCTGCTTGAAATGTTCATTTTGCAAAGGTATTTTTGTGTATGTCTTTATAGCATTATCCAATTTTTAGGAGATAATTTTTAAATGAAACGAATTTTAGAATATTTTCTACTGAAAAAATTAGAAATTTATTAAAACTTAGGTCTATAAAATCAATTTTCTCAATCTGTTTTTGTAGTTGAATTATCTTTGTTTTTATTAATGGAATTGGCATATCGGATCCAAATACGTTCCCTTTTTTATATTTGTATCCATGTTTATGGTTTTAATATTGTTATAAATTTTAATTTAAACAAATTTATAAAAATTAAAGTATTTTTTTTTATTTAAAATATAATTTTTAATTATTAGAATATTGC
>NW_019384861.1:402866-411496 GCF_000671375.1 Centruroides sculpturatus
CCATTCCATGGTATAAATAATAAATTCCTATTACAAATAAAAATAATTTATTGTTATTTAATGTAAAATCATCACTAGGGAGCCTCTAGTGCCCATTTTTGGTATACCGTTATGCAGACAGACGGATGCACATTCAATGGGTTATATAGATAGATGACTGAAGCAAATCAGAAAAATGTTCTCAGATTTCTTCAATTGGAAAAGAAACAAGATTAATCTATATATATAAAAATGAATGTGTGTGTGTGTGTGTCCTTCATGCATTATCACACCGTTTATCCGATTGCCGTGAAACTTTGGGAAGTTGTTTAATATACTCCAGCGAAGGTTTGTGGCGTAGTACGATTGTCATGAAGCTTTGGGAAGTTTTTTTTTAAATACACTCCCGCGAAGGTTTCTGGCATTTACTCTACGATAGATGGCGCGCGTTTACACAAGCATTCGAGCACAGTGTGTTCGATCGATTTCAAATTGTAAAGACCATTTCCCCCCTCCAAAAAATATCTCTATATATGCATTTTTATTTACGATATTTGTTATAATTTTTGTTTAATCACTTTATTTCAACTTTTTTTTTGCTAATTACATAATTGCTCGAACTTTGTTAAAGCCTTAACTGTATCATGAACAACAACCGAAGTCGTAGAAGGAAATTCGCCTATTTTACCGATCTAGAGATCCCCTTTTCCAAATTTTAATATCAACTCAAAATAATTTAAAAAGACAAATTACAATAAAACGGTTTATTATCCAACTATCAGAAATTTCACAACGGTGCCAAGGAAGAGAGGAAGGAGCAATTAAATAATCAAAATTATGAAGGATTAAAAATATATATATAAAAATGGGGAATATCGCACTTCTAACAATCTCTGCGAGTATGTGGGCTAAATTTAAAGAATCCGTGCTTTTCGTTTGGACAACTGTATGTGGCCAACTCACGCGTCGGAGAATATTCTGATTTATTCGTGTACGCACCAGACGAAAAAACAAAAAATATCGTGTATCCACAAAGCACTGCAATAAATAAATAAAATTGAAATGACACTTTGAAATGTTTTCCCGATGAAAATGAATAATAATAAGTTTCAATGAAAATGATAAAATGTAAATTGAATTTTATCATAACGTTTGCTTGAATTTCCTTTCTTCTGAGATCGCAGCAATGCGCGACGGGTAAGCTAGTTGTAAATAAATTAGTTTCTATTCCTAGTTTATTATGTAGAAGTTTTGCATTTATATACAAGATCTTCTAAATGAATGCTACTATTCTAAATTACCATAATTATGTTAATTATTATTTGAGAACTATGTAATGTACAGTACACTGTTCAGTAGAATATCCATCCAAATTCATCTCTCATCTGGATTCAAATATCTTGTTATCTACTATCTCTAGGAAGCATCATAAATGAAAACTACAACTTCTCAGCAGAGAATGCATTTTGTGTTCTCCAGTTTGCAAAGTTGGGATCACTCCTCAGTAGTAATCTGCAGGAGATGTAGAATAGATGTAGAATTGTGGATGCTGTACAAAGAGTGACAATGGATATGCCATAATGATTGTAGGAAGAATTTGAGTATCTGTTGGACAATGTGCCGCGTGACATAAGGTTCGTGCACCATTTAGAAATTGTAATGGGCAAATGTGGAACTTAGACAGTTTACCGATGTTTTAATGTAAATTACAATGCCAGATAATAATTAAAATAATTTAAAATTGTAGCATTTGTTTTGGAAGACACTAATATATATATATATATATATATATATGTATGTATATATGTAATAAGTAATTTTATATATATTATACTATATTATAAAATTACTTATTGTTGAGATTGTAAAGTGCAATGTAATAAAATCATTAATTGGTCTATCATTTATATAAAAATTTTCTATAATAATAATAATGATAATAATAGAAAATTATAACATATGAAACTGTAATCTTGTAATCTTTGAATTTTTTTTTCTGTTCCTGACATGAACATCACTTGAAAATATGTTCAAACAATCAACTGATATAGAAAAATGATGATATAATTGCTTTGTTTAAAATATCATATTTTCTATCTTGTTATTAATATGTAATGTGAAAATCAATCTACTTGAAATCAAATTTACTAAACTATTCCATTCATTTGTTCTGTAGTATTTAGACACATTTAATTATAATGTCTAAATTACTTGTGCATCAACTAATATAATTAAAAAATTTGAACTAAATTTATTTTTCTGGCATCCTTAATATGTATGGCTCCAAGGTGCAAAATTCCTCTCTGAACTTGTCTCTATTTTTTTAGAATTTAATGATTTTTAGACAGTTAACTCAGTGTTTTATTGAAATTTTCATTCTTTTAAATTCTTTTTTGTTAAATAAACTAAGTATTGAATTGATTACAATGAAAACTCCTCTGCAACAACACTTTGGTTTCTCAGAACAGTTGATGTTGTAAGGAAAAAAGAAATCTTCAAGCAAACCTAGTTTCAGTTGCATAAGAAATTATCATTATACAGTATATAAAAAGAATTATAGATTACTAGAAAAAATTATATACAGTGGTACCTCAGGTTACGAACGCCCCAGCATACGAAATTTTCAGGATACGACATGAAATTCGAACATANATTAATTATTTAAAATATTTTTAAATGAGTGTTTCATTTTAATCAATAAATTAAATGATACTAATTTCTATACTGTGCTCAATATAAATATACACACCCCCTCACCCCTTGAGTTTAATGGTTTTGTACCATATTTGCATTTGTCAAAGAGTTGTGTACAATAAATTCAGTAAGATAATACTTGTATACAATAGTAGTTTACATTATATTTCATGTAATTACAAGTATAAGAAAGTACTGTTGCAACAGCAGGAGGGAAAAATACATTTTGTAATTTCTACCTGTATGTAAGTATAGCCATCCATAATATCTAAAAGAAATTTTGATTTCCTATTGAGTTTGTTGGTGATGAAACTGTTACATTGTGATGTCATGTAGAAAATAATTAACAAAGCAGGAAATGGCTAAAATTGGTGCTTTACATGATGAAAACAAAGATTATAAATATGTTGCCAAATGCTTGAAAGATCAGCAAATGTAATCCGTAATTACTTAAAAAATCATTTACATTTTACAAGCATTTACAGACAAGAATAAAGGCAAGTTGGCCTTCCAAACTTTTCCAAACAGATCAGCAAAGAATTGTCAGAATGGTTTTAAATTTGACACAAAGCTGATATCCAGAAGGCCTATGATCTTGAAGTCTCTCTCAAACTATACACTGAATTCTACATCAGTATGCAAGCCAAATGAAGACCTGTCCAAAACTTAACCTGCACACAAAACATCATCTGGAATTTGCTCAAATGAACCTGAACAGGGAGTGGAAAACTATAGGGTGACTTATATCTAAATTTGCAGAGCATCGTGTTACTAATTTCTGTGATTGCAGATTTTCACTGATAAAAAAAAAAGTTCAACTTTGACAATTCAGAACAGATACTGGCATAATTTAAGAAGTGAATCTGTTTTTCTAGGCATAATTTTGGTGGAGTTATTGTGATAGTTTAGAGGCATTAGAGTTGCAAGAAAATTACCATTAACAAAAATGAATGGCTCAGATAATTAATTGGCACTTTCCAGTTATCTCCTGCCATTTCTCCAACACTGGTATATCTTTATGTTTTAGCAAGATAATGCAAGCTTCCAGTAAATGGCATGGCTTCAGAATAACAATATTAAGGTTCTGGATTGATTAACTTGCTCCTTAAACCTCAGTTCAATTGAAAACTTCTGAGAAAAGTATATGAAGATAACTAATTGTTTGCATCAGTTGAACACCTAAAAACAGCAATTCTGCTGACATAGGAAGAAGTGGATATGAAACCTTAAAAAATCTTGTTTAGAGCATGTCCAACAGAATATTTCAATTAAGAAATAAAATCAGATGCTTAACCAATTAATACTAATGTTTCATGATTTTTGTTTTGTTTTTTTTTTTTTTTAAGATTGAAAATAGACTCAATCCTTTACGTGCAATCATATGGAATGTCACAAATAGACTCGAAATGTCTATATTTATGTAACTGTAAAAAACCGATTTATGATTAAAATAAGCAAACAATTTGATATTTTTTTAGGATAATAACATAGCTCGTTTACCATTTCAGTTGTGTTATTGACAATTTTTAGCAGTTTAATATGGCTAGATCTGCTTGAAATGTTCATTTTGCAAAGGTATTTTTGTGTATGTCTTTATAGCATTATCCAATTTTTAGGAGATAATTTTTAAATGAAACGAATTTTAGAATATTTTCTACTGAAAAATTAGAAATTTATTAAAACTTAGGTCTATAAAATCAATTTTCTCAATCTGTTTTTGTAGTTGAATTATCTTTGTTTTTATTAATGGAATTGGCATATCGGATCCAAATACGTTCCCTTTTTTATATTTGTATCCATGTTTATGGTTTTAATATTGTTATAAATTTTAATTTAAACAAATTTATAAAAATTAAAGTATTTTTTTTTATTTAAAATATAATTTTTAATTATTAGAATATTGCATTTAACGTTATATTAATAATTAACATTGTTATTTTTGAAAGAAAGTTGTAAAATCTGCATAAAGTTTTTTAAAATTAAGCTTCAATTATTTAATTTTAAGAGTTTAAAGACTTTTAAAATGTTTTTCTTAAAATTTGGAATTATAATTGTTTAAACTCTTCATTATATATGACCTTGTTGAGAGAGAGAGAGAGAGACATTATCAGAAATAGCAGAAGTCTAGATGATAGTTAATTAAGAATTATACAGTAAACATAATAAGACGAAACTGTAGTTAACATCACAAAAACAATGTAAACAAAGTATTATTTATTATAATTAATACCAACAAATGTATGAAAGTGCTTGCTAAGAATAATTTAAAATGGTAAGAATTTTAGTTTAATTAAATTATCAAATTAACAGTGCACTCAACAAATAAAATAATTTACTTTTTATGGTTTCAGAATATTATAAAATTGCATTAACTTTTATGCAAAAATTACAATGTTTAATTAAATAAATGATTAAAATTTAATTTTTCAACAAACAATTATGAAAGTACAAATATTATAGTATTAAAAAATATGTGCTTTAGTATAAAAATTTGTTTAAATAATTAGATAAAAGTTAGATCTAGCTAATAAAATTTATGATTTATATGGTTCAAATATATGAGTGATATAGCATAAGATATAGATACAGTAAGTTAGAATAAAATTGTATAAATAATCACGTGGAGAAGAATACATTGTGTATATGTTGAATGGATAACAGCTTAGCTATTATTTTTTATTAAATAATTAGATTTTACACAATACTTTTAATTATTTTGTAAAAATAAATAATGATGATAAATTACTTATTTATTTATTTCAACTTCCGAATGTATTATTTAATGTATTAAAACAGAATGATGTTTTCATTTAGAAAACTGTGTAAGAAATATTTCTGCATAGAATGAAATTATATGGCCTAATTTCTGTGTAGCTTATTAATATTTTTAAATATGTAGTATGAAATTTTGTATGAAGTACAAAATTTTTTAAATTGAAATTGTTAATGTTAATTGAGAAAACTATGACTAAAAAAGCTTCATTACATTATTTTTTCAGGGGGTCAGCTTAAATATTTTGATAAATATTTTTGAATTTTGTCAATATTTACCTTCAGATAGAGTATAAAATGAAAAAATTTCGCATCAAACAAAGAACGAAGATATTTTGAAACTGCTTCTCGTCTGATTGTTCAAATTTTTGTATTATGGCTCTAAGACCCCCATTTAATATTGGACTTATTATACTGAGACAAGGAGATGCATAGATTAAAAATTAAATATATACATTGGAAAGAAAAAACAAGTTTGTTTTTCTTTTAATCTCCCTGTCTTGATATAAGAAGTCTGATATTAAATGGCAGTCTGAGAGCCATAATACAAATAAAGAATGAGGAATTCCAAAATTCCTTAATGAAATTCCTATTTTCATTTTATGTTCGATCCGAGGTGATGTAGACGTTATGTGGAAATATTTACCAAAATATTTAAACTGACCTCTAAAAAAACTTAATATAATATTTTCTCACTGAAAAATGGTGTTTGCTCAAAAGAGTAGTATATATCAATAAATCTCAGTCAATGTTTATAATCTTAAATCTGTATATTTTTTTCCAACAGATTCTTCATTTGTGATTTTAAAATTATAAATGAAAACTTTTCTTATTAATGATATTAATGAACATTTTATAAAAATTTGTCATAATAATGTATACCAATATAGATAAGAGTCAATACATAAATGAATTTATTTTAATTAAAATAAATAAAAAAAACTAATTAAAAGAAAAGATTGTGATTAAGTGAGCTGAATATAAAATCTAAAGTAAAAAAAAAAAAAACGAAATAAAACCACAAAATTCATAAAAACAGCATTTAAATTGTGAAATTTACTCATTTTTAATGAATTTATCCATCTTTGGAATATTTTGTATTGAAATGTTGTTATAATAGAATTCTACAATGATTGAAGTAATTTATCATTTATACTTAATTATTATCATGAATATTATGTAATAAAATGTAAATGTCTTCACATTTTTGTTGTATAGAAGAAGAATTCTTTTAGATTCGGTATTTCTGGTCTACACATTGATGCAATAGTACTTTTATTTAATGATACTAGTTCATTAATAATTTAGTTAAAAGCTTGTGTAAGCATCAATTAATTTTTGGAGATTAAGATAAAAATTAATAATAAATCATATTAATTAATTTTATGATTTCAGTTAGATTTTTTTTAATGCTTCCTCTGTTGCTAGTGACTTCGACCTATGTTTACTTATGTTACGGCAGAATTCATATTTTATTTATTATGTTTATGTTTTTCTTAAAAAATTCTCATAGATTTATAGAAGTTTCATAAGAATATCAATTTTAGAATTTAACACCTTAGCATTGCCAGTGAAGAGTATCCTATTTTGCATTGAGATAGGACATTATAAGTCCTGTTCATCATGACTCTAGTCTTGATGAACAGGACTTTAGTCTAAGTCAATTTTCATTTTAAAACAATGGAAAAATTGTCTTCTTTCTTGATTCCTTAAATAAAACTAACTTTTCAAAGCTGGAATTTCTTGGATAAAACCTGAGATCAAGTTACTTTCAGGAGTAATCTGAAACAGGCCTGTAAATTAGGCTGAAAATGTTTGTTCTGTGTGTAAATGCTGGAAATGTATGAAAGATATGTTTTATGATTTTATTGATGCCTTAACATGTTTTAAAAAGAAACGTATTGGAAATATCAAATACTTTACTATTAATTATGACTCAAACACAAAGAGAGCCCAAAATATTGGACATGATTTTGACTCAGTAAATTGGTCAAGATGAGATCTAAAAGTTTACATTTTCAGTAAGAAGTTGCACTTATAATCTTCATTGCACAAACTCTTGCTTTTTCTCAGTTGAGTATATAGACAATACACAATTGTATATTTTATTTTGAAGTCATTTCAGTAAATATAATAAATATTATGTTCAGATTGAAACTTCAGATAAAAGTATGTTCATGCTTTTGAAGCAATGATCATTTTCTTGTTTCACCCTCTCAAAATTGGCATGAAATATTTGTAAAAATGGCTTTTAAAGATCATTTTCATAAATTATTTTGATATTATATTATTATTTTGATGATTAGAGCATATGTAATTTTGAAATAAACTTTTCATTATTTTATATATATATCCTTTCAAACTCCTATATTTACGAAAACATTGTTCTATAAACAAATGAAACCTTTGTATTATAGTAAAACTTTTCAAATAAATAAAGGAAGTTCATGTACTGTACATGTAATAATTTAATTCTTAACAAGGTGAACCAGAAATATTTTAAAATATATATTATGTTTGCTGAATTTTATCACTTCATTGAAATTTGAAATATTTAGTTTGAAATATATATTTAAAGATTAAGTATTATTTCAATGTTATAAAAATAATTATAATCTATATATATAAAAATGAATGTGTGTGTGTGTGTGTCCTTCATGCATTATCACACCGTTTATCCGATTGCCGTGAAACTTTGGGAAGTTGTTTAATATACTCCAGCGAAGGTTTGTGGCGTAGTACGATTGTCATGAAGCTTTGGGAAGTTTTTTTTTAAATACACTCCCGCGAAGGTTTCTGGCATTTACTCTACGATAGATGGCGCGCGTTTACACAAGCATTCGAGCACAGTGTGTTCGATCGATTTCAAATTGTAAAGACCATTTCCCCCCTCCAAAAAATATCTCTATATATGCATTTTTATTTACGATATTTGTTATAATTTTTGTTTAATCACTTTATTTCAACTTTTTTTTTGCTAATTACATAATTGCTCGAACTTTGTTAAAGCCTTAACTGTATCATGAACAACAACCGAAGTCGTAGAAGGAAATTCGCCTATTTTACCGATCTAGAGATCCCCTTTTCCAAATTTTAATATCAACTCAAAATAATTTAAAAAGACAAATTACAATAAAACGGTTTATTATCCAACTATCAGAAATTTCACAACATGCCAAGGAAGA
>NW_019384861.1:413498-422095 GCF_000671375.1 Centruroides sculpturatus
AATGTATTACTTGGCTTTAATTTGAGTATGTTTTTCGCGTTGGAACGAATTATTTGGTTTTACATGTAATCGTATGGGAAAAGATAATCCACCTTACGACATTTTCATGATACGATCTCAGTTTCGGAACGGATTAATTTCGTATCCTGAGGTACCACTGTAGTTATAGAAAAAATTCTAGCTTTAGTATAGAACTCATTTTTATTCACTTATATCAAAGATTTGTAATGTGCAATATAATCTTTATATCAGATTATAATTATAATCAGTCAGAATAAGAATCTAATTATAATCAAACTATTTTAGTCAGATTTTCGACACCAGCTGTGCCACAAGTGTTTTACGAGTTGGATGATGCTGCCACCTGTCTTCCTCATCTCTGACGAATTGGTCCGTCTTTGAAAATATATTCCACATTTCTATCTGCCCCCATTTTTAAGAAAAATATTTGAGACTTTATAACTACTTGAATACACCTTGTACAAACAAAATAAACTAGATAATTCTTTTAACATTACACTTTTGCTGTTGTTTTAGATTTAACAATTGTTTCTTCAAATGTCTGGATTCATCAATCTAGAAACAATTACTTATTCTTTCATAAATTATATAAGGATATTGATAGACATTTTGAAGTATTTTAAGTGTTTTTATGTTTTTTAATTATGAGAATAAGTTAGTCATGTTAAATATGTTCTGAGAATGTATTTTTCAAATTCTAAAATAGAACAAATTGATTTTTAAAATTTTGTGTAATAATTTTATATAGGCATATCTTGTCAATTGTGATTGTTCTTCTTCCTCTCTTCCTCTTCCAGTCAAAGTTTGCTGTTGTTTTTATCAAGAACTAAGTTAATAAAAACATTACAAACAATTTTATAATGTTACTATATTATTTAATATTTTGATTTCTGATAAAGAATATTGTATTTTAAAACAAACCAAAAATTAATGTTTTCTTTATATAATTAGAAAGTTTTGTAATTAAATGTTGAAAGAGACATCATTATTATTATTTTTTTTCTACTAGTGGCATGCCAAGTATACTGATCATTTTATAAGCATCAGTCCAGTTATCAAGCTTAGCTTAAACTTTAAACATGAACTAAATACAGTGGCTTAGTTACCACGGAGCATTTGGACTACTACAGGCACACAAATCATGAGGGCACCAAGTTAGAAAGTTTTTCAAAATTAAAATTAATCAAAGCTTATTTAAGAAGCAATATGTCACAACATTGTCTTAGTTCTTTGGCTACTATATCAATTGAAAAAACAATAGCTTGTCAACTTGATCTGGAGAAAGTGATTGACCGATTTACAAACAAAAAAGCAAGAAAACAATTGTGAGGCCCTGGGCTGGGATGAAAAGCATTCTTTTAACCATAAATTTAAACAAAAATGAATCTTGATTTTTGTAATTAATTAAAATTAAAATTAAGGGAACTAAATTATAAAGGAAAAGGGAAAAAATAAAATTAAAACCACTCAGTATAATGGGGAAAAAACTTAGTAAATTAAATTTTTTATAAGACAAGAGGAACAAAAAAAAAGGAAATGTTAGTTAAGGTACAAGGTTCGTTCAACACCAAATGAAAGACTGTCAGATTGTATTAATGAACAGTTGTCTTTCTCGAGAACTGATCTGGTACAATTTCACTTGGTAACAGAGAAAGACCAATCTGGGACCAAGAGAAAGGATTAATAACCAATAAAGTAATGATTTGTGAGACCACAAGATATTTAAGCCCTGGCCACAAGGACACTGTTCTTTGCCATAGCATCCCATGAGGATATGTCCCTCACTGGGGTGTTTCCCGCAAAGTTACATCTTTGTCCTTTGCCGATATATCCTCTAAAAGTTATCTACTTTCATTGAGAGAAACTTTGGACATTCCAATTTGCATTCACTGGACATCGTTTCCTGTTCAAGAACTGGAGTTAGAATGCAATATTCAGTCAGCAAATAGAAACCACCTTTGTTGCCTGACTTTCCTCTTCTTTTGAAGACTATGCACTGAAATATACAAGGACTTCAACCTTCATGACGATAGTACTTTATATGTAAGTTAATTGTCTAATAAATAGGTTGTGCTGTTTGTAAACGAGGCATCAATCTCTGACTCAACCACTCTCACATGTCGTTGACTGTCTAGACGGCAGTGGACAATATATATCATATTATCGTTATTTCGTTTTAAAATCTTCCCTGGCAGCCTCACACAATTTTGAATTTTTTTAATGTATTTTTATATATTTGTTATGAAACTAAACTTGCATAGATTTTATCAATACAGTTTATATAATATGTAGCATGTATCATTAGGTATTCTGTACTTAAAGAATTATATTTTCTTTTATTATTATATTTGCATTTATTAAATTGAATATCTTATTGTTGATATTCCTTGAATCTCAAATAAATTGTTATTAAGTAAGGTTTTAAATCAAAATAATTAAATATATGTTTTTAAACTAAATGTTCAAAACAAATTTCACGAGACCCCTTCCGAGAAACTAGGGGACACACCGATTCTACTTGCTCCAGGGGGCTGAATATGTAGCTTGCCACTGACTAAACATGATGTAAAGTGTGAACATATTGGGATAGAACATATTCAAAGAATTCTTGATGCCCTGTAAAGAAATTCAGAAAGATTTGAGAAGCAAAATGATTTATGCTAGTTTTTTAAGGGGCATTGTACTGCTTTTCAATCATTTAGAAGTAATTTTAGCATTTCTTCATTTCTTATAGTTTACAAACATTTTTATTATAAAATGTGTGTTTAATGTTATGCTTATCCATCTTTCCCTAAATTGTTACACATACAACTGTTTCAGCAATTGTATTTATTGCTGAAACACAATTGTAAAATGTGTTTAATGCAATATTGCATTTAATACTTTAAGGCATTTGAAATTTGATTATTATATGATTATCTTCGTAATATTTGCTTTATTCAAATATTAAGAAGATAAAGATAAAAACAAAAATATAAAATGTACTTGTATATGGATAAAAGGCATGATAATGGTACTTAATTTTATACATGTGCCTCATAGGTCAGACAATGCATATCACAATTATTGAGACTGTTTTAATGACTACACTGTTTTAGTAAATTTTATGTTTTGCTGGAATTCTTATATTTGAGATATACTCTTTGAAATGCTTGTATGTGAAAATCCAAACTTTGTATTTCTGAAATGCTTTGACCAATTTCATGAGCACCTGTTATCAATCATACTATGTTGAAATTCACCTAAATCATGATAACTTGCCATTCTCGTTGTGCAATCACTCTACTTTTCCACAATGTCTGTTGTTACTTACACTTTGCATACACATGAAAATAGTTAGGAGAAAAGGGGTGTTGCTATGTTTTCTGAATGAGATTGACTATCCCAGTTTTTCTACTTTTTCAGTTTATAATATATCACATATAATGAGAACAGTCGTGTTTGTTTGGACACTGCATCTTATGATACAATGAAATGCTTGGCACTGCACTGTTTGACAGTGCTGTTGTGGGAGGATGTGCAGCAGGAATTAGTTATTGGGTCAGAACAGAAGTATTAAGTTTTTACATGTTAATGTGAAAAAGACAAAAATTTTAAAACTTAATTTATTTTAATTAAATTAAAAATATATATATTTTAAGGATGCAATACATTATATATAGTTTGTTATGTAAACTAGTAATAGTTACCTAGCACCCCTACATTAGACAGCCATAAGCCAGCACTGAAAATGAGATTAAATCTCTGAAAACATTAAAATTTTTAATTAAAACTTCTTAATCTTAGTCATTCTTTACTTCTATTTGTTTTGCAACAGAAATAATTTACAAAACAAATATGCTATCAATAATTCTACAAGAAACAAAAACTTCAACAGAACTTAGAAAATCAAATCCAAGTCACAAATTCAAACATTTTGTATTGTAGGCAGTATCATTTCATTACATTTATGTTTCAATGTGGAAACTTACACTAAATCTGCTAATTATTTATAACTGTAATAAACAATAATTATTTAGTCCTGTTTGTAAAATAAAATTGTAAATAATGCACTCAATTATACTAAATTTTCTCTTAAATCTCGAACACCGTAGTTTATAAACATTAAAATACATACTTTTAAATGCTTATCAGAGATTATTTCTCATTAAACTATAATTTCTGAAATTTAACTGAATTAAGCATTAATTTGGATAATTATTAATGATTAGAATAATTTGGCACTCTAGTTAGGCATGCAGTTTTTCTGTAAATTATTGTAATTTGTATAAAAGACATGTTTCTTTCCAAATGAATTCGTACAAACTGCCAAATTATCTGGCATAATTGCCTACCTCTAGACAAATTATTTAATATTTAATTAATTACGTAGCCATATTAGAGCCCGATAATTTGGCAGTTTGTTTGGCTAACTAAAACATCGGGTTTGAGTTGATGTTCAAATGATTTACATCTATAAGTTATGATTGTAATTGAAAATTTTCTGTATTTAAAATTTCCAATTCAATAATAAAAATGTTAAGTTTGTCATTTTATCTTTAAATTATAAACTATTTAAAAATTATTTAATTTATCAGAAGAGATTGCTATCATAATTCATTGAAGTATGTATGTTGTATTTTAATTGTTTTAATATGAAAAGTCATGCTATGCCTTATGATCATCTTGGTCATTTAATAAGATAAACTTAAAATCTGTCCAAGTTTTTCAAATGTTTTATTGTAAGAACTTATTTTTGTACAGGTATGTTGTAATTATTTGAAAAAAATCTTAATTAATTATTTATGTATATATGCACACAACTTTGTAATGAAATAGTGTGTGTGTCTGAATACTTTTTTAATGTTAGCTTTGCTTAAAATCGTAGAAAAATATGTATTTTATATACTTCATTAGAAATATTTTTACTAATATAAGATATAATGTGATAAACTATCACTTTTTTATTAAGTAAAACTGTTTCTAATGAAGTATCTTATACTTGGTCTGTGTATTTGTGTATATATATATAACTTGTTACATAAGAGTTTAATTAAATAAATAAATAGGTTCTTTATATATTTACTTTGACTCAAATTTTAACTGCTATTGAGATAATAATAATATCTCTAAATGTAAATTTCCAGAATATATTAAATTAACATGTAGTTGTCTTTTTATATTAATTTTTTTATTTTTGTATTATATTTGAATTAAGCTGTTTAGGATTGAAATTTATCATCATTAGTCTATTTATTAAATAATTATCAAAAAATAGGTTACAAAAATTATTTAAATGTGCAAGAAATATAAAAGAAATTTAAATAATATAATTTCATGGAATAATCAAATGATTTATTTTTAAATACTTTGAAGTTAAAGCGACTTCCTTAGTATGGAAGTCACTGCTTATTGTGATTTCTAGTTAATGTTATCAGTTACTTAATATAATCAAAAGTCATTTTCTCAATCCAATTCTATATTTTGTGTATAAAATCTTGCCATCTGTTGTGATCAGCTTGCTGTTTATTGTTATCTGTTTAAACTAGAGCATTTAAAATATTTATAACTGACAAATCGGGATTAGTTTAAGATAACTTTTCAAAAATATAAGTTATTACTTTTCTGTAAGTTTCACTTAATAATTATCTTTGCTATTTTTTTAAAATATGACACTTATAGATTTATTAAAAAATGTTTTATGCTGGTTGGCATATCAACAGTTGAGAACCACCTTTCTATGACTTATTTGGCCCACCAGTGGCCAAGCGGTTCCGTTCCCTGAACACTGGAAGTTCGGTCGTGGGTTCGTGCCTCACCAGGAAGGACTGACCACATGGAGTTTTCCGGGTTTTCTCCACGTCTGTAATACCTGAATAGGGCCAGTTACCCTTAAAAAGACCTCCTGGAAAGCATTTCCCCTAGACAGATTGCCCAAGTGTTGCATTGCTGTAAGGGGCTGTCCATAAATTATGTAAGGGCAATTTTGGCCATTCTAGACCCCCACCAACCCCTGTGTAAGAAACTCTAATATTTTCTTTGATCCCCTCCCCTTCCCTATATTACGTAATATTTAGGCATGATTTTTCAGAAAGATTTTAACAAAAAAAAAGTTTTTTTTNTGTGTGTCCTTCATGCATTATCACACCGTTTATCCGATTGCCGTGAAACTTTGGGAAGTTGTTTAATATACTCCAGCGAAGGTTTGTGGCGTAGTACGATTGTCATGAAGCTTTGGGAAGTTTTTTTTTAAATACACTCCCGCGAAGGTTTCTGGCATTTACTCTACGATAGATGGCGCGCGTTTACACAAGCATTCGAGCACAGTGTGTTCGATCGATTTCAAATTGTAAAGACCATTTCCCCCCTCCAAAAAATATCTCTATATATGCATTTTTATTTACGATATTTGTTATAATTTTTGTTTAATCACTTTATTTCAACTTTTTTTTTGCTAATTACATAATTGCTCGAACTTTGTTAAAGCCTTAACTGTATCATGAACAACAACCGAAGTCGTAGAAGGAAATTCGCCTATTTTACCGATCTAGAGATCCCCTTTTCCAAATTTTAATATCAACTCAAAATAATTTAAAAAGACAAATTACAATAAAACGGTTTATTATCCAACTATCAGAAATTTCACAACGGTGCCAAGGAAGAGAGGAAGGAGCAATTAAATAATCAAAATTATGAAGGATTAAAAATATATATATAAAAATGGGGAATATCGCACTTCTAACAATCTCTGCGAGTATGTGGGCTAAATTTAAAGAATCCGTGCTTTTCGTTTGGACAACTGTATGTGGCCAACTCACGCGTCGGAGAATATTCTGATTTATTCGTGTACGCACCAGACGAAAAAACAAAAAATATCGTGTATCCACAAAGCACTGCAATAAATAAATAAAATTGAAATGACACTTTGAAATGTTTTCCCGATGAAAATGAATAATAATAAGTTTCAATGAAAATGATAAAATGTAAATTGAATTTTATCATAACGTTTGCTTGAATTTCCTTTCTTCTGAGATCGCAGCAATGCGCGACGGGTAAGCTAGTTGTAAATAAATTAGTTTCTATTCCTAGTTTATTATGTAGAAGTTTTGCATTTATATACAAGATCTTCTAAATGAATGCTACTATTCTAAATTACCATAATTATGTTAATTATTATTTGAGAACTATGTAATGTACAGTACACTGTTCAGTAGAATATCCATCCAAATTCATCTCTCATCTGGATTCAAATATCTTGTTATCTACTATCTCTAGGAAGCATCATAAATGAAAACTACAACTTCTCAGCAGAGAATGCATTTTGTGTTCTCCAGTTTGCAAAGTTGGGATCACTCCTCAGTAGTAATCTGCAGGAGATGTAGAATAGATGTAGAATTGTGGATGCTGTACAAAGAGTGACAATGGATATGCCATAATGATTGTAGGAAGAATTTGAGTATCTGTTGGACAATGTGCCGCGTGACATAAGGTTCGTGCATCATTTAGAAATTGTAATGGGCAAATGTGGAACTTAGACAGTTTACCGATGTTTTAATGTAAATTACAATGCCAGATAATAATTAAAATAATTTAAAATTGTAGCATTTGTTTTGGAAGACACTAATATATATATATATATATATATATATGTATGTATATATGTAATAAGTAATTTTATATATATTATACTATATTATAAAATTACTTATTGTTGAGATTGCAAAGTGCAATGTAATAAAATCATTAATTGGTCTATCATTTATATAAAAATTTTCTATAATAATAATAATGATAATAATAGAAAATTATAACATATGAAACTGTAATCTTGTAATCTTTGAATTTTTTTTTCTGTTCCTGACATGAACATCACTTGAAAATATGTTCAAACAATCAACTGATATAGAAAAATGATGATATAATTGCTTTGTTTAAAATATCATATTTTCTATCTTGTTATTAATATGTAATGTGAAAATCAATCTACTTGAAATCAAATTTACTAAACTATTCCATTCATTTGTTCTGTAGTATTTAGACACATTTAATTATAATGTCTAAATTACTTGTGCATCAACTAATATAATTAAAAAATTTGAACTAAATTTATTTTTCTGGCATCCTTAATATGTGTGGCTCCAAGGTGCAAAATTCCTCTCTGAACTTGTCTCTATTTTTTTAGAATTTAATGATTTTTAGACAGTTAACTCAGTGTTTTATTGAAATTTTCATTCTTTTAAATTCTTTTTTGTTAAATAAACTAAGTATTGAATTGATTACAATGAAAACTCCTCTGCAACAACACTTTGGTTTCTCAGAACAGTTGATGTTGTAAGGAAAAAAGAAATCTTCAAGCAAACCTAGTTTCAGTTGCATAAGAAATTATCATTATACAGTATATAAAAAGAATTATAGATTACTAGAAAAAATTATATACAGTGGTACCTCAGGTTACGAACGCCCCAGCATACGAAATTTTCAGGATACGACATGAAATTCGAACATATTTTTGCTCCACGATACGAACAAAAACTCACCATACGACGTTACATTAGTTCGCATTTTTCATTTGTTTTTCTTACTACAGTTATTTTTTT
>NW_019384861.1:423435-473248 GCF_000671375.1 Centruroides sculpturatus
AATGTATTACTTGGCTTTAATTTGAGTATGTTTTTCGCGTTGGAACGAATTATTTGGTTTTACATGTAATCGTATGGGAAAAGATAATCCACCTTACGACATTTTCATGATACGATCTCAGTTTCGGAACGGATTAATTTCGTATCCTGAGGTACCACTGTAGTTATAGAAAAAATTCTAGCTTTAGTATAGAACTCATTTTTATTCACTTATATCAAAGATTTGTAATGTGCAATATAATCTTTATATCAGATTATAATTATAATCAGTCAGAATAAGAATCTAATTATAATCAAACTATTTTAGTCAGATTTTCGACACCAGCTGTGCCACAAGTGTTTTACGAGTTGGATGATGCTGCCACCTGTCTTCCTCATCTCTGACGAATTGGTCCGTCTTTGAAAATATATTCCACATTTCTATCTGCCCCCATTTTTAAGAAAAATATTTGAGACTTTATAACTACTTGAATACACCTTGTACAAACAAAATAAACTAGATAATTCTTTTAACATTACACTTTTGCTGTTGTTTTAGATTTAACAATTGTTTCTTCAAATGTCTGGATTCATCAATCTAGAAACAATTACTTATTCTTTCATAAATTATATAAGGATATTGATAGACATTTTGAAGTATTTTAAGTGTTTTTATGTTTTTTAATTATGAGAATAAGTTAGTCATGTTAAATATGTTCTGAGAATGTATTTTTCAAATTCTAAAATAGAACAAATTGATTTTTAAAATTTTGTGTAATAATTTTATATAGTCATATCTTGTCAATTGTGATTGTTCTTCTTCCTCTCTTCCTCTTCCAGTCAAAGTTTGCTGTTGTTTTTATCAAGAACTAAGTTAATAAAAACATTACAAACAATTTTATAATGTTACTATATTATTTAATATTTTGATTTCTGATAAAGAATATTGTATTTTAAAACAAACCAAAAATTAATGTTTTCTTTATATAATTAGAAAGTTTTGTAATTAAATGTTGAAAGAGACATCATTATTATTATTTTTTTTCTACTAGTGGCATGCCAAGTATACTGATCATTTTATAAGCATCAGTCCAGTTATCAAGCTTAGCTTAAACTTTAAACATGAACTAAATACAGTGGCTTAGTTACCACGGAGCATTTGGACTACTACAGGCACACAAATCATGAGGGCACCAAGTTAGAAAGTTTTTCAAAATTAAAATTAATCAAAGCTTATTTAAGAAGCAATATGTCACAACATTGTCTTAGTTCTTTGGCTACTATATCAATTGAAAAAACAATAGCTTGTCAACTTGATCTGGAGAAAGTGATTGACCGATTTACAAACAAAAAAGCAAGAAAACAATTGTGAGGCCCTGGGCTGGGATGAAAAGCATTCTTTTAACCATAAATTTAAACAAAAATGAATCTTGATTTTTGTAATTAATTAAAATTAAAATTAAGGGAACTAAATTATAAAGGAAAAGGGAAAAAATAAAATTAAAACCACTCAGTATAATGGGGAAAAAACTTAGTAAATTAAATTTTTTATAAGACAAGAGGAACAAAAAAAGGAAATGTTAGTTAAGGTACAAGGTTCGTTCAACACCAAATGAAAGACTGTCAGATTGTATTAATGAACAGTTGTCTTTCTCGAGAACTGATCTGGTACAATTTCACTTGGTAACAGAGAAAGACCAATCTGGGACCAAGAGAAAGGATTAATAACCAATAAAGTAATGATTTGTGAGACCACAAGATATTTAAGCCCTGGCCACAAGGACACTGTTCTTTGCCATAGCATCCCATGAGGATATGTCCCTCACTGGGTGTTTCCCGCAAAGTTACATCTTTGTGCTTTGCCGATATATCCTCTAAAAGTTATCTACTTTCATTGAGAGAAACTTTGGACATTCCAATTTGCATTCACTGGACATCGTTTCCTGTTCAAGAACTGGAGTTAGAATGCAATATTCAGTCAGCAAATAGAAACCACCTTTGTTGCCTGACTTTCCTCTTCTTTCGAAGACTATGCACTGAAATATACAAGGACTTCAACCTTCATGACGATAGTACTTTATATGTAAGTTAATTGTCTAATAAATAGGTTGTGCTGTTTGTAAACGAGGCATCAATCTCTGACTCAACCACTCTCACATGTCGTTGACTGTCTAGACGGCAGTGGACAATATATATCATATTATCGTTATTTCGTTTTAAAATCTTCCCTGGCAGCCTCACACAATTTTGAATTTTTTTAATGTATTTTTATATATTTGTTATGAAACTAAACTTGCATAGATTTTATCAATACAGTTTATATAATATGTAGCATGTATCATTAGGTATTCTGTACTTAAAGAATTATATTTTCTTTTATTATTATATTTGCATTTATTAAATTGAATATCTTATTGTTGATATTCCTTGAATCTCAAATAAATTGTTATTAAGTAAGGTTTTAAATCAAAATAATTAAATATATGTTTTTAAACTAAATGTTCAAAACAAATTTCACGAGACCCCTTCCGAGAAACTAGGGGACACACCGATTCTACTTGCTCCAGGGGGCTGAATATGTAGCTTGCCACTGACTAAACATGATGTAAAGTGTGAACATATTGGGATAGAACATATTCAAAGAATTCTTGATGCCCTGTAAAGAAATTCAGAAAGATTTGAGAAGCAAAATGATTTATGCTAGTTTTTTAAGGGGCATTGTACTGCTTTTCAATCATTTAGAAGTAATTTTAGCATTTCTTCATTTCTTATAGTTTACAAACATTTTTATTATAAAATGTGTGTTTAATGTTATGCTTATCCATCTTTCCCTAAATTGTTACACATACAACTGTTTCAGCAATTGTATTTATTGCTGAAACACAATTGTAAAATGTGTTTAATGCAATATTGCATTTAATACTTTAAGGCATTTGAAATTTGATTATTATATGATTATCTTCGTAATATTTGCTTTATTCAAATATTAAGAAGATAAAGATAAAAACAAAAATATAAAATGTACTTGTATATGGATAAAAGGCATGATAATGGTACTTAATTTTATACATGTGCCTCATAGGTCAGACAATGCATATCACAATTATTGAGACTGTTTTAATGACTACACTGTTTTAGTAAATTTTATGTTTTGCTGGAATTCTTATATTTGAGATATACTCTTTGAAATGCTTGTATGTGAAAATCCAAACTTTGTATTTCTGAAATGCTTTGACCAATTTCATGAGCACCTGTTATCAATCATACTATGTTGAAATTCACCTAAATCATGATAACTTGCCATTCTCGTTGTGCAATCACTCTACTTTTCCACAATGTCTGTTGTTACTTACACTTTGCATACACATGAAAATAGTTAGGAGAAAAGGGGTGTTGCTATGTTTTCTGAATGAGATTGACTATCCCAGTTTTTCTACTTTTTCAGTTTATAATATATCACATATAATGAGAACAGTCGTGTTTGTTTGGACACTGCATCTTATGATACAATGAAATGCTTGGCACTGCACTGTTTGACAGTGCTGTTGTGGGAGGATGTGCAGCAGGAATTAGTTATTGGGTCAGAACAGAAGTATTAAGTTTTTACATGTTAATGTGAAAAAGACAAAAATTTTAAAACTTAATTTATTTTAATTAAATTAAAAATATATATATTTTAAGGATGCAATACATTATATATAGTTTGTTATGTAAACTAGTAATAGTTACCTAGCACCCCTACATTAGACAGCCATAAGCCAGCACTGAAAATGAGATTAAATCTCTGAAAACATTAAAATTTTTAATTAAAACTTCTTAATCTTAGTCATTCTTTACTTCTATTTGTTTTGCAACAGAAATAATTTACAAAACAAATATGCTATCAATAATTCTACAAGAAACAAAAACTTCAACAGAACTTAGAAAATCAAATCCAAGTCACAAATTCAAACATTTTGTATTGTAGGCAGTATCATTACATTTATGTTTCAATGTGGAAACTTACACTAAATCTGCTAATTATTTATAACTGTAATAAACAATAATTATTTAGTCCTGTTTGTAAAATAAAATTGTAAATAATGCACTCAATTATACTAAATTTTCTCTTAAATCTCGAACACCGTAGTTTATAAACATTAAAATACATACTTTTAAATGCTTATCAGAGATTATTTCTCATTAAACTATAATTTCTGAAATTTAACTGAATTAAGCATTAATTTGGATAATTATTAATGATTAGAATAATTTGGCACTCTAGTTAGGCATGCAGTTTTTCTGTAAATTATTGTAATTTGTATAAAAGACATGTTTCTTTCCAAATGAATTCGTACAAACTGCCAAATTATCTGGCATAATTGCCTACCTCTAGACAAATTATTTAATATTTAATTAATTACGTAGCCATATTAGAGCCCGATAATTTGGCAGTTTGTTTGGCTAACTAAAACATCGGGTTTGAGTTGATGTTCAAATGATTTACATCTATAAGTTATGATTGTAATTGAAAATTTTCTGTATTTAAAATTTCCAATTCAATAATAAAAATGTTAAGTTTGTCATTTTATCTTTAAATTATAAACTATTTAAAAATTATTTAATTTATCAGAAGAGATTGCTATCATAATTCATTGAAGTATGTATGTTGTATTTTAATTGTTTTAATATGAAAAGTCATGCTATGCCTTATGATCATCTTGGTCATTTAATAAGATAAACTTAAAATCTGTCCAAGTTTTTCAAATGTTTTATTGTAAGAACTTATTTTTGTACAGGTATGTTGTAATTATTTGAAAAAAATCTTAATTAATTATTTATGTATATATGCACACAACTTTGTAATGAAATAGTGTGTGTCTGAATACTTTTTTAATGTTAGCTTTGCTTAAAATCGTAGAAAAATATGTATTTTATATACTTCATTAGAAATATTTTTACTAATATAAGATATAATGTGATAAACTATCACTTTTTTATTAAGTAAAACTGTTTCTAATGAAGTATCTTATACTTGGTCTGTGTATTTGTGTATATATATATAACTTGTTACATAAGAGTTTAATTAAATAAATAAATAGGTTCTTTATATATTTACTTTGACTCAAATTTTAACTGCTATTGAGATAATAATAATATCTCTAAATGTAAATTTCCAGAATATATTAAATTAACATGTAGTTGTCTTTTTATATTAATTTTTTTATTTTTGTATTATATTTGAATTAAGCTGTTTAGGATTGAAATTTATCATCATTAGTCTATTTATTAAATAATTATCAAAAAATAGGTTACAAAAATTATTTAAATGTGCAAGAAATATAAAAGAAATTTAAATAATATAATTTCATGGAATAATCAAATGATTTATTTTTAAATACTTTGAAGTTAAAGCGACTTCCTTAGTATGGAAGTCACTGCTTATTGTGATTTCTAGTTAATGTTATCAGTTACTTAATATAATCAAAAGTCATTTTCTCAATCCAATTCTATATTTTGTGTATAAAATCTTGCCATCTGTTGTGATCAGCTTGCTGTTTATTGTTATCTGTTTAAACTAGAGCATTTAAAATATTTATAACTGACAAATCGGGATTAGTTTAAGATAACTTTTCAAAAATATAAGTTATTACTTTTCTGTAAGTTTCACTTAATAATTATCTTTGCTATTTTTTTAAAATATGACACTTATAGATTTATTAAAAAATGTTTTATGCTGGTTGGCATATCAACAGTTGAGAACCACCTTTCTATGACTTATTTGGCTCACCAGTGGCCAAGCGGTTCCGTTCCCTGAACACTGGAAGTTCGGTCGTGGGTTCGTGCCTCACCAGGAAGGACTGACCACATGGAGTTTTCCGGGTTTTCTCCACGTCTGTAATACCTGAATAGGGCCAGTTACCCTTAAAAAGACCTCCTGGAAAGCATTTCCCCTAGACAGATTGCCCAAGTGTTGCATTGCTGTAAGGGGCTGTCCATAAATTATGTAAGGGCAATTTTGGCCATTCTAGACCCCCACCAACCCCTGTGTAAGAAACTCTAATATTTTCTTTGATCCCCTCCCCTTCCCTATATTACGTAATATTTAGGCATGATTTTTCAGAAAGATTTTAACAAAAAAAAAAGTTTTTTTTATTTATGAAACCCTAAAAACCTTACGTCCAAAATATATAATTATTAATTAGTTAATTAATATGTATTTAAAAGACTTTATGTGAAAAAATATAAAAATTTAATGAATTCAAAATGAACAATTTATTTTAAGAACTTTATTTTTTAATTATCAACAATCTTTTCATTATTATTATCATTAATCAACATCATAATATTCACTTTTATATTAATTTTAATTTTCACAAAAGGATGCAAAAAATTTTGACAGATCGACTAGCTAGTACACGTGTAAACAGAAATGTCATACAAAACAAAACAAGAGTGAAGAGAGAGAAATCACCACACGGCCTTTCTTCCATAATAAAAAATGTATAGAACGTGAGTCTGCTAGCATTGTTATTCTATCACGTCTCACGAGATGGCATTGGTACAACGAACGTTCTTAATAGAAACCATCAAATTGAAGCTAAATTCAAAACTCCACCACTCAATGAAATCAAAAAATAAAACTAAGAATATTATGTAAGACGAAATCTATTACCCCCTACCCCTGAGTAAGAAATCGTAAGAAATTCTTGACACCCACCCACCCCAAAATACCTTATGTAATTTATGGACATCCCCTAACTTAATAAACAAGCAATGACTGTTACTTTTGAATAAGATGTTTTTAGAACATTCAAAACTTTAAATAAATAAATGTCGGAATTATCATTTTAATACTGCATGCATTTTTATTTATTAAATAACAGCATAAATTGTTTTTTTTTTGTTTTATTCAGTTCTATGATTATGGCTTAATGTGCTATTTATTGATACTGTAGAAGAGGGGTGGCTGACTTTTTGTTGCTTTGATTAACTTTCATTGTATTAAAACTAATTGTGATCTACTGTTAGACAAAAATTATGTCACTATTTAACATACGCCTATACTAACATGTGTGACCTACTACTGTATATAAAGTATAAATATTCATGCTTTTTCTCATTCATGATTTAATGTTGAAAGAAATTTAATGTGATTTCTTTTAATTAGACAAAAATGTACATGTTAAGGAATTATGAATAGAAAATATCATAGTGATGATTAAAAATTTTTTTAAGATCTATCGATTACAGTTCAATGGTCAACTACTACTGCTATAGAGTAAACACATGCTTCCACAAGATGGTGGCTAGTAAATAATGTTATCAGCCACTTATTATTATCAAAGCAGTCTTGAACCAATGCAGTCACAATAAGAGGCAGCTACTTTACCTATAGCTAATTAAAAAAATAAAACAGAGTAAAAATAGAATTGATGTGACATTGTCACAATACATGGCTGCAGTTTTTGATCATCTTTTAATTTAAAAAATGACATGACTTCTGCCCCAGACCTGAAGTTCCTATATAGTTAATCGCTGCTTCCAGCCCTTAAACTTTCCATATCTGATCTGGATTTTCATCTGTTTAACTCCATTCTTGAGATTAATGAAGAACAGATGGATAGATGGGTCTGCAATTTCAAAATTTCAGCTCAAAAAAATATATTTAGTTAAATCTTTTTTTGAGTACAGACATAACAAACAATTTCCTGATATATTCATACTGCCAATCAATCTGTCAGATCAAATCTAATCTATCAGGCTATATTAAGGCTAATAACTAATTAGATATAAATCAATTTTGGTTAAATCTCCATCTCTTGATAAATTTAATAATTAAAAATTCTAACTATTAAATTTATTTACACTGCTTACCTCTAGCCATATTGATTTATATCTAATTAGTTATTAGCCTTAATATAGCCTGACATTAATCCTCAAATTGTTATTAGAATTGTTATTAGAATGATTATCTTTAATCAGTGCTTTAAAAGTTAAGAATTAATCAGTGCTTGTAATACAATAATATAAATTGCTGGCACTTTGTATTTTAATTACAGTCAACCCCCCTATAACATGGTAGATAAGTTCCGGTTTTTATGAATCCATTTTCTACAAGTCCAGCCAATCACAGCCAGGCACGTATGCAGTTTATGGACTACAGCTGTTTGAAAGGTTTCTTCCATAAAATTAATTGATTCTAGACTAATTTTTTATTTTTTTTTATTTTTTTTTCAAAAAGACACTGTGACCAGGTTGGCCTTTTACAAGCATCTTATAGCAAAAATCAACAAAATTCGACTCAACATTTCCAAAATACATATAATTTTTTGGGAATAATCCATATAAACTATGCTATAAACAAAAAATTGTAGGATTACTTACTGAGTGTGCACCGTTCGACTATGCCATTGCTTAAGCTTGTTTTCGTCATGGAGCTTGTCATCGAATGGTGCTTGCATGCTTCCTGATAAATTATTTTTTTTGCAAAAAGTTCGCTGAACTTTGGAGACATCATTAATATAAATATAATTTTTATGGATGTTAAATAATAAATGGTTTTTAGTAGGTCCGCTGCTCGTTTAAACTCAACAGTTTGTACAATATTCGCTATTGGTCTAGATTCGACCAATTCTGTCGCGACACGAGTCGGCGATGACATTTTACTGAATTATAGGAGTTTTTTTAGCATGTTTGTACGAATACTGTCGCAATTTTTTCACCATGATATAGGAATCCAAACTATAGGAACCCGTGTTATAGGGGGGTCGACTGTATATTCTAGCTATTGCTAAAAACCTCAACTGGCAAATAATACTGAATGAATTACATAATTAATTAATGTAGTTAATTATAATTAATAGATCTTAAGGTTTATATAACTTTTAATTGTTTTAACATGTTTTTTTTTTAAATCGTAAGTAATAAACCAGAATTTTTTCTAACCAAAATCTTACCTTATTTAAGTTATCACTCAGACATTGTTTTCTACTTAATTGAGTCCAAAACTTTAAATGTTATTTTAACCAGATCTCATAAAACTTTATAATTGTGTGACTTTTACATGACTATTTATGTTTATTATATTGAATTCTAAAAGTTATTTATAAGAAAAATAAATAATTGACAACTGAGTTATATTTATTATTAAATAATTTTTAGTGCATTTAATATTTATTCTTTAGTATAAAACTTTAAGACAAGTGCATAAATGCATAAATTTTACTTAGATCTTTTTTAAAAATCTGCCAAGAAAATGCTAATACGTAGCTAATATACATAAAAGAATAATAATAGGTTTAAAATGAGTTACGAAATAATTGCTATTGAGACCAATCATTTAAATACATTAACATAACTAAAATCCTTTTATTTGACCTTGGTAAATAAACTTTCTGAATTAGGAAGTGCTGAAAGAGGAATGCTTACAATTTTAATTTTTTTTACACTTATTTTAATAAAAAATACTAATTAAAATGAAATGACAATATGTAATGAATTGTGTAACATTTTAAATTCATATTTTTGAATATTTTTCACATTACTTGATCTGTATGATTAAATTTATTTGCTTTGTTAAATCACTTAAATAAAAAATATATTTTCATTATTTAATTAAATTCACAATTAAAAAAAGAATTAATACTGTTGATTAAGCTACAGTTTGTTATTTTACATTAAATAAATAAAATTACTAATTAATTTTTAATTCTGTTGTTTAAATTTTCAGTAAATTGGCAAAAAATCTCTAAAAAAATGAATTTATTTTATCAGCTTGCGTATTTACGACATTAAACAAACATCTAATATTGAATTTTTATGATTCTAATAGTTGAAGTTCAAATTAAACTACCACTTTGAATATTTAAAAAGGAAATTCTGAAGTATTTAAATAATTATGAATATGCAATTTAATTAGGAAGAATTTTTAACAAATTAACAAGTAAATTGACATAAAATTTTTTTTGCATTGGCCACGATATTAAAAGAGGAAAAATGTAAAGTATTTTATTGAATGAGTAATCCTATTTAAAACATTCAATAAATGCCGAGGAATTTGAATAGAAAACAACATATTGAAGGTCATCTCTACTCACTCGTGAAATATAGACAAGCTAAACAATGCTTGATTGCATTGAATTTTGGATGAATAATTTTCTCATTTATTTTGTCATGTTAGTTTAGAAATTGTTTTTTCTTTTTTAAATTTAAAGCAGAGTTTACTTGTATAGGATCAAAATAAACTTGGTGTTTACGGATAAATTCCCAGTTGTAGCCAATAATTAGAAGTGATAACAGAGTGAATTATACATTTGTAATATAAGAAGATGGTCATAAATTTGTAGATAGATAGAGTATTATAATTGTAAAATATTAAATGATTGAAAGACTGGTTATTTTTTCCAAATATTTAATTCTGATTGATTTTATTGATTTCTTTTTATACAAGTTCATGTTTTTTTCTTCTGGACAAGGTTAATCAACCTCCTTTCAGCAAAATAAATTAATTCATTCAATTACTTTTATGATCAATTAATTTATGATTCACTGTCTATAAGTGTTTAACAATAACTTAAAATCATAATGAATAATTACTTAAGTGCACAGAATTGATGAACAATAACCAGATTTACTTTGGAATTTCTAAGTGCTTTATTTATTCTATCGGTAATAAATTTCTAGTTTTTTTTTTTTTTTAAGAATTTTATGAACTGTGATATAAAAATATGAGAAGAATTTTATCAGAATTATTAAGTCGAAAATTTTGTGTAGTAAATAAAATGCAACCCTATAGTTAATTTCAAATCCTAAATAAGCAATCAGAGTCTTTATAAGGCTAAATAAATACTAAGCAGTTTGATAGGAAGTAATTCTGTCTCTTGCCAAATTGATTTTTACAGTAATTATTTAGCCTTATGTGGTATTTCAAAATTTTAAAGCTTAACTTCTTTTCAGTCGCTGTCGCATCCCATATGTTTATGTGCAGATTGCTTCTTTTGCTTTGACGTACATCATACATTTGTTGTGAAAAATGCTCTAGAAACTAATTTTAGCGTCTCTGATGCGTTCGCTGCTGTTAAGTGTTTATTTCATTACAGTATTCCTCCAATAGATGGCATTACGTTAAAAAAATGATCTTGCCGTTTTGGTGGGAAATTTTAGTTTTATTTTGGAATCTGACAGCATTTATGTAAATTGTTCTCAGTATTTTTCTTTCAAACAATAAACAAAATTATTTTATTTATAAATATTGTTAATAATTGTTAAATAAATAAAAAATAGTTAAAAATAAAAAATGACACTTTTATTTTTCATGCTCTGTCATACATAACAGAGGGAAAGTATAGTGATCGGTCAAGAAATGACTTCAAAGATTTTTTTCATTGTTTAGACTCAGGACCTTGAAACTTCGAGAAATGCAAAAAAAATTTGGGGAAGTACAACTTTGTTCACCATCTTTGAAGCTTAATAACTCCTGTTCTTTTTTGTCAAAAATTTCAGAAATTTTGCAGGGAGGTTTGAGTATTAAGGGGATTGATGATATTAAGTTTTGATGGTTGAAAGTTCACAGGGTGAGGTCGCGTGTGTCATCTTGAATAGGGTCAAACTTAATGACAATTTTACTCGTTACTAGCATTTACAAATTTTTATAAAATCCATTCCTTTCTCAAAATGAAGCTTCTTNCGACGCTGTTGTAAATATCACTGTTCCAATACAAATTAAGTAAATTATCAGTTTTTTAGTAAATTTTTAATGACAGAACAAAAGACACAGAACACATGGTCGAGGTCAACGTGGACATCAGGGACAAGGTAGGAGAGACATTTTTTCATTTCACGTTAATTGACCTTTTGAGTTGACAGCCATGCAATCTTGGATTTATATTATATATCGACGCTATTGTAAATATCGTGCTGCCGATACAAATTAAGTAAATTATCAGTTTCTTAGTAAATTTTTACCGACAGAACATTCACCGAAAATGGCTCATGGATGACCTCGTGGTCAAGGCAGGTGAAGTTTTAACGATTGTGCCCAAAAGCAATGATATCAAAGAAGATAGGAGAATGAGAACAAGATCTGCCTTGAGCATCAAAGTGATTTCGTCTCCAAGACATAGTCTTGTCCCAAATACGGTTTTGCCGTTTTATTTGTTATCAGTTTGAAATCGAGTGGTTCCATAATACCTGCACGGTTCCTTAATACCACCTTCTCCCTATACCGTTATATTATAATCATTGAATATGAAAATAATGAGGTATAAGTTGTATGAGTGATGATTTCATATTTCAAACACATGTTCTTTAAGTTCATATGCTTATTAATAATAATTTAAAGTGAAAAAATAAATAAATCTTTAAAATCAAGCATCAGTTTTTAATAAAGTGTTTTCAGCTACATTAATTTCAATCATCAGATTCAGATATAGAGCATTACTCCAAGAACATAAAACAGGTATTTAAAGTGGGAAGCTTTTCTTGCCTATAGAGGATGATTGTAAAGTTTCTTTGTAGTGGTTGGAGAAATGAGTGGAGCTTTCAGGAATTAAGTAATGACATCACCGCTCGGCAATCTACATGGGTGTTTACGATTGCACTGTAGAATGCTTAGCTGCATTCTACAAAAGCTAAGAACCATAAACACATATTCATATGAAATGATTTGCAGTCAATATTTTATCTTTGACCATTTTATTGGTTGGCATAGCCTTTTTTTGGGAATTCTTTCTACCATTTTTAGATCACAAAATGACTCTGGTCATCCTCTGTTGACAAGTTTTAATAAGTGGTGAATGTTCCCCAATGCAGCTTTCCACTGAGCTATTAGCTTTTGCCATAGAACCTATACTAATGAAAATGAAATTGAGAAAAATGATGCTTCCGTTGCTTTAAGAAAGCTGTTAAAGTCGACATAGCAAGAAAAGCTGTAGACTGTGAATACCAATTCATACAAGAATATAGAATGTCATTATAGAATAAATTTATTTATTTTTTAAATTTTATCAATATTTTAATTGATTTTTTAATAAATTTTGTATGACCTGAAAACAAACTTACAATTACAGAATATATATTTCAATTAATATTGAAAATAAATAATCAAGTACATAAATGAAGTTTTAATAAGTAAATTTGATTCTTCTGGAGATGATGTATTTACAAATAATAACTTCAGCACTTTAAGAACATTTAAAATTGTTTATATTGCCTTTCCTTTCATAACACAATAGACATAACACGATTGACTCCAATAGATTTGATGCATTCTGTATTTCCAAGTCAAATTAGTTTCGAGAGATCATTTTGCTACCCAAAGTTTAAGATTTGGAGATTTATTTTCAAGTCTAATTTTGTGTTCTTTCTTTTGCAAAGGGATTGACAATATTATCACAAAGTTGGAGATTGATATTATATCAAATTACGTCTCTGCACAGCATAAAATTCAAAATTTTAATGACATTTTGCACCTAAATTAACAATCTTATTCTTAAATACAAATTCACCAGTAAAATCTAAGGGCTTTACAGAAATTTTCAAATTTTGTAAGTTTAAAAATTAACATACACATCTGTGATTTTGACAACTTACTGAGTTGTCAAAATCACATCTGTGATTTTGACAACTCAACTGGCCAATCAAATTTATGTGTTGTCTATATACAGAGTGTAACAGGAAAGATGGTCACAACTTTAAGCGTTGATAAAAATGGCAAAGGTAACAATTGTTGTAATACAATGCATGGCCAGAAGCCTCAAGAGTGTGCTCACTGGTAAGAAGGGCCGTGTTTTGCACACATTGTCATTCGAAAGTTGTACAGCTGCAAATATGCAACAGTATTCAGGAGTAAATCTGAGAAGGCAGATATGCATTTCAAGATGCCGATTGACGCTCCTGAAGATCTTGTCTCCAGAATTAGCACTATTACTATGCAGAACTATGTGACAGGCCGGGTATCTTCCAAAGTGTACACCAATCATTCTGTCAATGTTGTGATGCATGATTGCAGTTGGTGATTTGAACGACCACCAACTGAAAACATCATTTCTTGTAAATATCCATGACTAAAACAAAATTTTATTTTCCATGTTCTTCATACTTACTGTGTTTCTGCATTCACATTTCACATTCCACCATGCATTGTATTACGACAATTGTTACCTTTTCCATGTTATATTTAAAGGGATTTAAAGTTGTCACTGTCTTTCCTGTTACACCCTGTATATTACAATTTTTTAAGGGGTTTTCTAGAAGCTGCATTGTTCATAAAACAAGATACTTTTGAGGCATTGTTGAGCAAGAAACAATAAATAATCAACAAACTCATGTAACAGATTTGTGTATCAATGTCTTTTGTCTGTGTTTTAGTTTAATTAAACTTTTGGTTTGTAAACCCAACCAACAACAGACTTATTGTATACCAACCAATGTTTGTTTAATAATTGAAACTTTACATCAATTAAATGTTTAATTGTTGAATAAACATTGGCTAGTCTATATAAATAAAAATTTAAATGTTTGTTTGTTCAAAATCTTAAATCTCCGAAAGTTCTTAACTGATTGATTTGAAATTTTGACACAACGTTGCATTCGAATACACACATTTTTATATTATATAGATGTCAAAACTCCCCCCTGTGGGGGAGAGGGACAAATTTAAGGCTTACTGTGAAGAACTGGTCTTCAATTATTCTATTTTAGATGTGGTATTTTGCATTTTTGATTACATTTTAATTAATAGGGTACATCGAGAGAATGTACACTAAGAAGGGATTTTTCAAAATTCCCTCCCATGAGGAGTGTTATACATTTATAATAGATACATTTTGAGCCACAGCAAAGCATGGTCGGGTACAACTAGTGTATGATAAATTTATTGTTGGTTGGGTTTATCAACCCAATGTTTAATGATTTAACATAATTTTTCACTAATAATGTCAATAAAATAAACAAACGCCTTTCTCTATTCCAGCACAACGTTTAATGCGTTAAAAACATTTTCGACCATTTTGAGCGATCTTCCTCAGTTCAAATTCGAACCATATAACGAACAAAGTATTATAAACAAAGAACAAATAATGTCAATGTTTTGTTATTTTATACATATCTATAGACATCCATGCATTTTAATGATGTTTTGGAGGTGGCTCCACCCACCATTCTTTCCACCTCAAAACCCTATAAACATAACCAAATGTGGCATTTAATCATAATGTGTGCATGTCACTATATAATAAATACAGTCAACCTGATAATTACTTCAAATATCAGACAAAAAGTCAGATTCCTTTATCAGACTACACATCTTCACATATTTGCGAAGTGTGAAACTTATTTTTAGATCAAAGTGTTTCTTTTATAAAAATGATAGAAAGATTATAAAAACTATGCAGTAATGAAAGGAATATTTACTGGAAAGTTTCCAGATGTCAAACCACCCACTTGTCGAGCAATTTACAAATTAAATAAAATAATTTGACGACCTACCCACATCAGGACGGTCAAAAACTACACCAAATGAAGATTTTTACTAATATATTAAAATGCCTTAGATCCATTATGAATGTGAAGAATATAAACTTTGTTTGTGGAAATTGTAATAAAGTTCTTTTAAAATGGATAATCATTTTCTAATAATTTAAATTAGTAGAAAATGATAAAAACTAGTTTATTTATCAAAACTGTATTTTATATAAGTTATATATATAAATATAACTGAGATAAGAGCAGCAGTAAGGGTCTAAAAGAGTCATAGTTTGGCCACTGAGGGTATAATATTTAGTAGATTGTTATTCTGATATTTAGATTATTTGACAAGTTATGTCAACATTCCCCAAAACAGATCTACAGAACTCTGGGGATCCTCAGATCAGTTTTCAAGGGTTCATAAAACATTCAGAAGTTGTCTAGTAATGTGTGTTTGTTTTCCTAAAATAAATGTAATGATAGAATTGCAATAAGCTTTATTACAGAACATTCACTTTACTCTCAATTTATGCAGTACTTGAATTGCACAATTAACACAATTCGAGTACAGTCAAACATCAAGTTTTGAACAAATCAGTTCACAAACAGAATTTTGAACTCATAATTGCATCTGTTGTACGATAATTCAGTTGCCAAGCAAGCTACTTGACAAGAGCCAGCCACAGATTAGAGAGACAGATGATCAACTCACTAAACTTCCTAATTTATGTTAAAGTTGACAGTCCAACCAATTAATGACAGGACTACTGATTCAGAAGTTATATTCAAAAATCAAGGTTTGACTGTATGCAGTTAAAAAAAATGTGACATAATCTCTTGCTAATTAAACACCCTCAAGAAAACCTTTTAAATATGCAGCTGTATTTATTACATTGTAACGTTTTCGGTCATATTTAATGACCTTTTTCAAGAATAAACGTTTCATTGAATATGACCGAAAATGTTAGAATGTAGTAAATACGGCTGCATATTTAAAAGGTTTTCTTGAGGGTGTTTAATTAGTAAGAAATGCAGTCTACGATGAGAATCTCTTGCATTGAATATTGTTGTAAACAATCCATTTTTCATTGCCTGTTATTAATTGCTTTAAAAATGGATCATCATCATTGCATTTTAAAAGTGAATCACAAACAGAAATACTCTCAATAAAGTTTTGTTCACTTAACTGATGGGGAACCAAACATCATAACAGGAAGTATATCCAAGTATAGCCAAATGTCTGACAACAAACTTTTTGGGATATTTTTAAGGAATCGGCAATTTTGTGTTGTTCTATGCCAATCATTTTTGTTGCATTTCTTTCCTTTTTGGAAATAATAGAGCAAGAGATGTTGAAAATGCACCTTCTTCCATTTTAATGCTTTTTTCCCCTCTTGAAAGATAACAGAATTTTAAAAATTAACTATAACTAGACTTGTGTATTAAATATGCAAATATTCATAATCCCAACCTAAACAAGTTAAAACTTGATAAGTATAACATAGGCAACACAAATGAAAGTACATGTAAATACCCAAATGAACTTTTGGTTTAATCCTATATTATGAAGTAATTGTGTTTCCACCATTTTCAACTTACGCATTGTTCATAACTAGGATTCTCGACTTTGTATTATGTCTTATTCTCACAGAGTATACATTCGACAAAGTATTGTGTTAGAAAATTTATAAAGAGTTAAACATAGATATAAAATAAGTTTTGATAATCAATTTTATCTGATAACATCAATGTTTTTAGCCAACTAACTTGAAAAATTGTGATTGAAGAAGTTAATGGAAGCAGCATAAAATTTTATACTAAAGAGAAGAAAATTGTATATTTATCAAGCAAAGAACATGCAGAATGAATTTCCTATTTATTCATTTTATCTCGTTTAAAAATGAAGCTTTGAAATTAATTCCTGTATTTGGCATATAATTATTAGTCTCTATTTACACAATTTTGAAGTACGCAGAACAAATTTATCACATAAACTGAGGTCGAGGATTGGATGTACTTAATTTTAATACAGTTAGTATTTATATGATTTGCTTCCCTCACAGAGAGAGTTCACTTGCCATCGCTTATTCATGTTTGTATTTACAAGTGTATGAATCATATAAATATTATAAAGTCTCTGTAGATCCGCACGAAAAATATATAAATTTTAGGTTTAGCGGTAGACCATCACACAGCAGAGTAATTAAGAGAAGTAATTAGCTATCTGCTGTGTGATGGTCTACCGCTAAACCTAAAATTTATATATTTTTTGTGTGGATTTACAGAGACTTTATAATATTTATATATAAACAGCAGTCATAAGAAATTTAATTAAAAAATGTATGAATCATTTTATGCACATAGCTAATGGAAAGCTGCTTGCCAAACAAAGAGGACTCTGGTGAGTGCATTGCCAATATTTTATGGTCCTATGAAAAATTATCATTCATACATATATTTAGATGCAAAAATGTGTTTTTGTGTTTTTTTTTACTTGGCCATACCATAAAAATACTGTTGTTTATTTTTGTTTTGTCATGTTCTTATCTTCTAATGTTTGTAATAAACTACCAGTTATCACTGCAAACAATTATCTGTGGATAAAAATATATTGTAATATTTTTGGTCAGGGAATTTGTTTCCTCTTTTAATCTGCACTTAAAATATGTTATGAACAAATATAAATGTATTAAAAAGTATGGAAAGTAATTAAAAACATTAAATAGTCTATTTATAAACATCAAACAGCAATGGCCAATAGTATATTCCAAAGTTTTCCATTGCTGATTTAAGATAACAGGCAGATATTTAAGATTATATAAATTAGTTCTAGACATTTGGTATTACTATTTTAAATTTTTTTAAAAAGTTGTACAGTTTTTCAATAATGGATTTCATTGAGAAGTGTCATTGATTATTTTAATATTATCATTTATGTGACTATAGTTAGAATGTTTATATTATATTATATTTTTGATTTTATTTATTCAATGAATTTTATTATTATTTCAGAGAGAACCTATTCAGTTTAATATTAATTTAGAAGGAGCATCTTCAGATGTTGTTGAAGTTGTGGAAGCTATAAGAAAGGTTGGTAGAAAATATATGATTATTAGAAGTGTTTTTTAAGAATATACCAGTGAAATTGGACCAAAACTTTTAGTTTTTGGTCCAGTTTCACTGCGATATTCTTAATACTTCTGAATACTTTGTAAACACTTTTGCACACTTCTTAAACACTTCATCTCTTTCCAAAGACAAAACATTGGGTTATTGGTTGATTATATTTAAAGATATAAGATGTCTTTAAACATAATCAACTGATAATCCCATTATTTGATAAATGCCAAATAAACTGTTGGATTATACAGGACTAGGATATGGCTACTATTAATATAGTAGCCATATTTTAGCCTGATATAATAAAGCACTTCATTTACCATTTATAAAATAGTTAATGATATAATAATATATAATATATAGTTTAAAGATACATTTATACAAATTATTTCATTCCAATAGTAATTCCTTTAGGTACAATTCATGTTCGTTGTAATTTAATGTACTGAATTTATCTTGATTAATTTAGTATGATATGTAATAAAGATAAAGTACTGGAAGCAATACTGTAATAAAGATTAAAATGTAATAATGTAAGTATTAAAAAATATCAAATTATTTTTACATTTGTGTTGACACAAAAGAAATAGTTTTGTTTTTTTTATTGCTAAGACCATGTTGCCACTTTATAATTTAATAAATATATAAATGTTTAAATTAAATCAAACTATTTATTTCTGAATAAAGTAAATAAAGTTCATTTGGACTTAGAGATTACTGTTTCCCTTATATAACAATAGATGGACTCCATGTTGATACTATATTGATTGTGATATTTCTATAAGTTCTATAAAACTATATGAATCTCAATTGACATAATATTTTCATTATTTAGGAACTTGCTCACAAAATTCTTTGATGTATACACACTAATGTAATCTTCATTTCAACAATTGACTGCTTTGGAATTATTTGATGGACAGTAGCAAAACTATTAGATTTTAAATAGGAAGTCTCAAATTATCTTCTGATACTATCACACTTTATTTACATAGTCTTCCCTGCTAGAAAGAAATGAGACATTACTTTATACCATAACTTCTATATATAAACCTAACTTTAAAAATTATTCTAAATTATGTTTGGAGAAATTGGAGATAATGATAATAATTATTTACAAAAATAATGTATATAAGTATTTATTAATTCATAGGTTGCAGAGCGTGTTCTCTATCATTGGGGAGTATTTCCGATAGTATTGCCACCTCCTTTGGCAGTTCTGACACCAGATTTAGTGGGTGACAGCAATAACAGGAAGGTTTGTTATTTTTCCTTCATATTTAACTTAGAATAAGTATAATCCATATTAATAAAACTAAAAATTTAATATTCAATGTTGTTTTTCTCTTTAGTCAAAGCCACTAAATCTGCGAGATCTTTTCGTGACGCCTTCTTTTGAAGAATTAGATGCAGTTGCTTCTGATCCCAAAGGAAATCCTCAGAAATTAAATGAGAAACATTTGCAAAGCATTTGTGATACAGGGTATGATCTTTCAGTTATATAGATTTAAAGCACAACAATCAGACATAGAATATGTAAAAGAATCATATTGTAATTGTTTATTTGAATATTAACAACAAATATGAATGTTCTTATAAATTTAATTCTGATCTAAGCACATAGAACCCTTGATTATCCATGGTAAATGTGGACTGATGCTACCTTTGATAACATGAAACTCTTATAAAATGGATGGCCGTGGCCATTTTGGACTAAAAACTACAAATATAAAAGGTTTATATAGTATATCTTTTAAGATTCTTTTTATACTAGTATTAATTGCAGTATAAGAAAAGTAGTGTAGTAAGTTCACCTCAGATAATATGGAACCTTGATTAATTGGGGTTTTTGATAGTCAGGGTTCTACTGTACTTGGAAGTTAAATATTGCTGATATAGTTTTCTTGTTGAAAATTTATAAATACTTTATATGTTAGCTGTTTATATATGTTGTATGAATTTTACAGTAATTGATTTTAAAAAATTTATTATTGTATTTTTGATTTAACCTTAATATATGCTTAATATTTACACTAAACATGTAAATATTAAGCATAAAATAAACTTTTCTTTTATGTTTAATCAACATTAATGCAATTAAAATTCAACCTTTGAAATTCCAGTAAGAAGTTTATTACAATATTAACATTTTCAATCAGATTGAATTAATTATATTCTAATAAACTTCTCACTTAAATTTCAAAGGTTTTTCAAATGCATCAACATCTACAAATCCCATTAATATATATGCTAAAATAAAATCATTTGAGTATTATATAAATGTTATTTTTGATGCATTATCATTAAATTATTGGGAATTTTTCAATTTCTTAATTATTAATATATTAAAATAATGTCTAATAATTTGATGATGATTATTATTATTATTATATAGTAATGGGTCTTAAAATTCATTGTAGGGAATTTGATGTTGAAAGTTTGAATTTTCCTGGACAAGTGCACAGGTGGCGACTTAGTCAGTTGCTACAGAAAGGAACGCAGAAGATACATGCAACACTACTTCAGGTAATTTATATGTAATGTATATATGTAATCTGTAATTTATATGTAATGTGATCATGTTTTAATGTTAACAAATAAATAGATTGCTTTGAATTAGTTTTGACATGTTATCAGTGACATAAAATATGGAGGGAATTTGAAAAGTTTCTGGAAAGTGGTTATTATTTGTAAACAGAATGCTATATTATTAATTGATGCAAGCATAAACTTGTTGAGACAACCATTATTTCTTATGCTTACTTTAAGTATTCTGAAAAATGTTTATGAGAACCTTTCTTCATTTTAGGACTTGTTACATCAAGAAGGAGTGCACAAAAATTAGAGGACGACGATCATTTTTCAGATATTTATTGTAATACAAATCTGTAAAATTTAATAAATTTATAAATATAAATATTAAGTTTTTGTGTGCTACTCCTTGATGTAACAAGTCCTTAAATGAAGTAAGGTTTTCATAAACATTTTTTTTAGAATAATTGCTGAGACTTGTTTTATCAGGTATTTGAGTCTGGCTCCATCAAATTTCATTTCCAAATTTAAAAGAAGACATTAAAGGCATTTGCTATCAATCGATAGATTGAGTGAAGCATTCTAGTGCAGTGGCGAGAATCAAAGAGCACTAATTTCTACCAGAAAGGCTTAGAAGGATGACAACATCACACGGGAACTTAAATTAAACACATATTGAAAAATAAAATTGTAAATTCAGTTTGCTGTCTGTTTATTTACATTTTCTTGGAACTTTTTGAATGTCTCTCACATTAATTTAACAGTTTATCTATTTTTTTATGTAATGAAAGTAAATACTTAAGCTAAATAATTTAAAATTATATTTTATTATATAAAAAACATTATTAAAAAAATATAGGTATCAGCTGATTTATGTGTATTCTATTTATGTATGTTTCCAATAACATGACTTATATGTTGATAAATATTATGTACTTGTATCGTTTCATATCTTAATTTTTATTTCATGCAGCATTCAGTTTTGTCTCATTTGACGTGCGAGAAAAACAGTTCATATTAAGAAATAATTAAGTATTAATAAATTATATTGTGAACTGAAAATAAATATATGGATTTTTATGTATTTTAATAATAAAATATTAAATTAATAAAGAGTAAATTAATTAAAATGTTATATGTCATTAAAATAAACTGACTTGAATTTTTGGTGTTTAAACTCTTTTGAAAATTAATCTGTATTAATTATTTTATGTGCGTGCACTTGTATTATAACTTGTAAATTTTGAAAATTAACATAGATTTTTTTTATTGTTATTATTTACCTTACAGGACATTGCTCTTGCTGTTAGGTTAATTGCTGTAACTGCCCGCAGTCGACTTCATTCTCATTTTTTTAGTGTCACGCAGTCAGTACGTGCCTTGTTGAGAGGATGCTTGCTTCTTTTAGGTAATTTAAATTTTCTAAACTTATTTTATGTCATTAAATCTTTTCCAGTCAATAAAAAACACATGATTTATATTTAACAGATGCATTTATTGGAATACCAATGCTTGCGGCAAAAAATTTAGATGCTCGCATAAGAGAAGAAAGAAGCAAGTATCTAGTAGCTGAATTAACAGTTAAGGTAATGTCTAGTAGTTCTTTTAATTTTATATAAAATAAAAATTTTTGTTTTAATTGTTATATTTTTCAAAAATTTTATGAAATTTTTTTACTTCAGTTTCATATTAAATTAATTTTTTCACATTTATATTATTCTGTAATCATAACATCCAGTTATCAACAGATATATGTCGAAGATAGTATAAAATGTTTTAAATTGATATATTATTATCCATACTAAAATATCGTTAAAAAATGATTATTTAAAATTATGTTAAATGAAGGTCTCCTTTATGTACCATGTATTATGAAAATACACTGGAAAAAAAGACAACTTTGCTATTAGCAAGGTTGCGGCTGAAGTTTTTATCTTTAAAACATGAACGTCGAATGTTGAGCGCCGCTTACAAGATAGCGACGTTTGACATTCATGTTTTAAAGATGAAAACTTCAGCCGCAATCTCTATTATCTTAAATGGTTTTATTAACTTTTTCTTATCTTCTACCCTCTAATGTATAAAAATTAATATAAGTTTATTATAATTGCCGTAGACACATAACATTCAAAAATGCACAAAATAAAGATAAAATATAAGAAAATTCATTTTGTTTAGTGTCCCACCGGTGGACAAGCAGCTAAACTACCAAACATTTGGGTTTTTGTCTTGCAAATTGATTGGCTACATAGAGTTTTCTGGAGACTCTTTACATGTAACACCTAAATAAGACAGTTTTCCTTGGAAACTGTAGGTTTCTATGGAATGTGAACCAAGCGACACCTTTCTCTTGGCAGATTGTCCATGTGTTGCATTGCCTTGTTTTGTCACTTCACTGCACTTTGTATAATTTTGGAAAAGGCTTATTCTTATAAATGTATCATTATTGTTAGAAGTTAATGATCTCTAAAAAGTTTAATAAAGAATTAAATACATTTTGAAATAAATTTTTGTATTTTGTAGTTTCACTTCAAGATATTCATATGAGAAAAGCATTTAAGAGTTCTGTTGTGTATGATCAACAAGTCTTGTCCAGAAATACAATGCCTTCTGCTATGGGAGATATTTATCATACTTGTGACAAACCACCACCCCTAGATAAACTTAATCCTTATCGGTAAGTTTGATTTTTCCTGTGAATTAATTGCATAATTTGTATGATGATGTTATGTGTAATATATATGCATAGAATGTCTTTTTGTAATCACTTTGAAACTGCCTGTATATTCATGATAATGACTGGCTGATAACATTAAGTTGGATAAGAAAATAAGTCAAAGTGTATTTAGCTTAAAAGTCCTCACACATATACAACACAATACAAAGTAAATAAAATTAGTTAGTGGAAATTTTAGTTTTATTCACTCTGACTTTAAAATTAAGGACATGTTAAGACAATTTTAAAAAATCTATAACTTGAAGATTCATTTATTATTATAATTAATGACAATTAATCCAGCATATAATTGAGTGAGAATAATGCAAGCTTTGTAAACTATTGTTCTACAGGCAAATAATGATTAAAATAAACATTTAAACAATTAGTTGTCTCTCTTAACAATAACTGATGATAATTGTATTATCAATCAAATGTCAAGTTTGATAGTGTGAAAAGATGGGTTGATCTGATGATAATGATAACGACAAGAGTTGGAATTTTAATAATGGCAACCGTGAAAATACTATCTGTATGAAAAGCATGCATGTTTCAGATTTTTACTGTTGTTTAGTGTAGTCACCAGCAGTGTATAAGACTTGTTGCCAGCGATGTAGAAGTTGCGGGATGCCATCGGCAGAGCTTGTTTGGTTTTATGAGTAAGTGAGGTTATAGAAATATACAAAGCGAAATTAAATGTAAATTGCTTAAACAATCAGTATATATCCTTAGCACAGGTTAGACAATACTGGATATATATCCATAATTTATAATCTCTCTCATCTTTCCTGACAATGTTTTCAATAGTTCTTGTTATATTTCACACAATTATATTTGTAAACTATAAAATCAAGGGAGTTCTGTAATATTTAGGTTATATAATTTTCAAAGTGCAAAAAGATGTATCATATTTTAACTTATTATTATTTTATATATTCATAGTATTTTTACATTTGTTCTTATTTTAATATTCACTGTATTATTTTTAAAATTTATTCTTATTTTAATATTATGTGTAGACTTTATTCTACAATTTAAATTTAATCCATTTGGTTAATGTAGAATGCTTTTTTAAAAAATCATATCCGTAGAACATTTCTCATTCTTTTAAATGGTTGATAAATGAAACAGCCTGTAACCTGAAGAAGGCCGCTAGAGGTGACCGAAAACATTCATATTTCTAATAAAGTTGCTGGAATAAGTATGAAAGGTGTCATTGTGTGCATATATACAGTATAGTCCTGTACAATGCGGGGGATTCGTTACGTATTATAGGAAATCGCATTATCGAAACCTGCATTATCACATGCTTTCTGACAGTTTATACCTAAGACTATAAGTTGAAAAAAATACGTATACCTCTGATCGGCAAAATTCGAGGGCGTTGCTTGCTTTATTTGCACATTGTACAGGACTCTATATAAGTGAGAATTTTCATGTTTCTTTCGAAAGATTGATTTTGGATTTCCCAATCATTTTCCATTCTTAAACTTAATGTTTGTTAATTTAATGTTCAGTGCTCATAAAGTAAATCATTAATTTTTCTAAACTAAAATAAACTTTAGAAAGTATTCAAAAGAATCAGAATTGGGAATTGTATTGGAATCAGTAGATTTTGGCAGAATTGGAATTGGGAGAAGTTTTGGTATCATCCCATCACTAGTTTTTATTAAATTTGTTTACTTTGTGCTGGTTTTGGGTTCTTTTTATATTTTTATTTATCATTATAATGAAAAATTATGTCACATGACAACTAAATCCAATGTAAGTTAATGTTTTCTTCTAGAATATTTTAAATTATTAAATTTATTTCAAAGTTAATTTAATTATTAAAATTATTATTAGATGGTTGCCTAACCTTTTACCATTAGACTAAATTGATTTGCATAATATGGTATTTAGTGATTCAGTTACATTATTCATAATGACTTATGAGATTGACTCAGAATTTTATATTTTAAAGAAGTAATTACAAAGACACTATTTCTTACATTGTAATCTGTTACAGAATGCATAAGAAATACACTCCTGTTAAATATAATTTGATTTTAAGAATTCAAAATTTTAAAACAATATAGATCATTGAATGAATTAATCTGTAAAAGTATTATATTTTCACTTTATTGATACAATGAATTATTTTATATTAAGTTGCATATTATTTATTTTTTAGGGAAGATGGAAAGGATGGTTTGAAATTTTATACAGATCCCAATTATTTTTTTGAATTGTGGAAACAGGATGTGCTTAAGGATACAGAAAGAATTTTACATGATCGTGGAAAAAAGGTACAATATTTTCAAACTATACTGAATATATGTTGCTATGTATATACAAGCATGAATGATGTATGTGTTGTAGCTAGTTTGTGAATTTGATAAGGCTAGGATTAACTGGCTAATGCTAACTTTATCCAGGCCATACAAGCAAGTCACAACCTAATTTAATTTTGAACTTTATTCATAAAAAGCCTGCTTTATCCAAGTTACAAGCAGATAAAGCTGACATTATCCAAAAACAGTTAAATGAAACACGAATAAAACTTAAAATTTTGTTTTTATAAATGTTGAGGAGAAAATTTAGGGTGTCCCTTTAGCTGGATAATATGTGATTTTTAAAATGTAGGTTGGATGAATAAAGAAGGCTAATTAGTTATTAAATAAACTATAATTTATTAATATATTGTTGCATAAAAAATGAGGGGAACAAAAATAAATGTTACTAGTTATTTTACTAAAGTATTGTTAGATTTAGCTAAAAGATTTTCAACTTTAAAGCATAAAATCATAGATTTAGCTTTAAAGTAATAGTAAAAAACTACTTTGATTTACAGAGTACCAATATATATTTAGAATTTAAATGGTATAGATCAGGAGTAACATAATAAATACAAAAAATCCAGAAAATAAGTACTGTTTGGCTATTTAAAAATGTAGGCAGTTGAAACAAAAATTATTAATTATCATTAAATTATACATAGCTTAATCTAGTTTTTAACATAATCACCATGCAAATTGAGGCACTTATATCTATGCGTTTTGTTTTGTGAATGTCTGTTAGCATTTTTGGCACTCATCTTAAACATAAATTTTTGAAGTGCAAGTGTTTACTCACAAATTTCATGTAGCAAAAGTCTTGAAATATCAGGAAATTGTAGAGATAAATCAAAGTGTAAGCCATGTATTGGAATGAATCTTCTCATCGACATTGTGCAGCAAGTCTTTATTGACTAGGTATGGGTGGCTGCTAGACTTCTTGCCATGAACATTGTTCTTTCCTTTATTAAACATCCTAATGCACTTTCTCACCATACCTTCCTTCACTTATCACATTTAGTCTGTAAATCTCACAAATTTGCCTGTAAATTTTGTGTGGTTGACCATTTCGCACATTCAGAAACTAATTACTGATTGTATTTCACAACTGGCAGATCACTCAGTTGTTTTGAATATTATAATTGATGCTTAGTGATCCTCAATGTGAACAACAATAACAAATATGGCTCAATTACTTTGTTTTTGAGTGAAAGAAATAACTATGTATGCATGACTTTTACATTGCCAAAATGCACGAGAGAAATATGCAAATGGTACTTACTTTCTGGACATGCCTTGTACAATTGAAAAATTATAAAAGTTTTGCTGAAACTTTTTAACTTTTTTGCATTTTTTTGCAATACTTAGTGTTACAATACATTTGTGATCATGTGTTTGTCTGAAAGGACTTTAAAGACATCTGTTTTTGTATTTATCTTTGATTGTATTTGTAAATATAATGATACAGTTTACAAGTGTTTTTCAAAGAAGTTTATCATAGGTACGAAAAAATTCAGGTTGAAAGTTGTTACTATATTGTCAATTGGCTTAAAATCTAACATTAAATTACCTTGATACCAATTTATTGTTAGATCAACATGACTAAAAGAAAAAATTCTCATGCCCATAAAAAAGGCAACATACAGTACATATTCAGCTCTAACCAAACAATGTTGGATAGACTTCACATTATCCAAATAAAGTCTAACTTTTATGTTTTGTTCTAGCTTTATCTATTTTTTTTTGGATAATTTCAGCTTAATCCTCTTGTGACTTGGATAAAGTTTAAAATGAATGAATTGTTACTTGTTTTAACCAAAAGACTTGCTTAAGTCAGTATTAGTTGTCTAATCCTAGCATTTTCTGATACAGACCTTAGCCATAAGTATATATTAATATATATTTGTATATATGGATATATGTATGAACTGAATGCTTTATGACATTTTTGTCTGTGTGTGTTTGATTATATATGCAATTTATTTATAATATCTATATAAATGCGGGGGATTCGTTACGTATTATAGGAAATCGCATTATCGAAACCTGCATTATCACATGCTTTCTGACAGTTTATACCTAAGACTATAAGTTGAAAAAAATACGTATACCTCTGATCGGCAAAATTCGAGGGCGTTGCTTGCTTTATTTGCACATTGTACAGGACTCTATATAAGTGAGAATTTTCATGTTTCTTTCGAAAGATTGATNTAAAAACAGTTGTAAGTTTTTACTAGAATTATTATACATAGAATAAATAAATTAATTAGTAACATTTTGCGTGTTAAAATTTTTATAATTACAAAATAATTCAAGAATTATATTTCCTATAATTTTATCAATTAAATTTTTTAAAGTTTATATTCTAAAAAATAGAATAGAATAGTTATTAAGTTATCTATAAATTTTTCTTGAAAGACAAAAGTTTTTATTTTCAAAATTAGATTTATGTGACATTTCAAATTTTTGTTGAATTGTTAAATCAGAATTTGATGAAACACACTGGATTTGTTGTAACAAAAAATATATGCAATTGATTCTTGTTTTAACAATCCTGATATAATGTCAATCTCTTTAATGGTAAAAATATTGCTATGAATCTGTTATCTACGTAACTTGTGTGCCCAGAAATTACACCACATCAAGAAAGAGATGCCATTTTTCCCAACTTACATTTTATTGAGCAATTTTCACTTATTTATATCTTTATCTTCAATAGGAGGTAAAATATTAAGCCTGTAAGTAATTTCAAACGTTAAAACTGAATCCCTGGTATTTTGAATGTAAATTTAGTTCTGCTTGTACCTTTGTCGAGAATAAATATACAAATAGGGGGCAAACTCATTGGAGCCAATGCAATGAAATAAAGTAATTTAACTCTAAGCAAATCATTGATTCAATCAGCAGTGATAAGTTGATATATGATTTCCCAAGAGATGCTCTCTTTATGATAGGATGACTGTGGGACAAAATGACTTTTTAAAAAAATTGGAAACTGTTGGAGCCATACTGGTTTAATTTCATCCTTAAATCTTTATGAGAATAACATAGCAGAAAACATTTCAAAACAGTTATCCAATCTTCAAACACTTGAAACAAGATTTCAGTAGATCATCCATTATCAATGGAAGAATTCCCAACATTGGGCAAGGAAATTTCTGCCTTTGAAGAAATTAATATGGAAAAAATAGTGAAAGTTACCAGGAAACTAGGTAGCTTTTTTATGATGAGTCGAATTCAAAAGAAAATGCAGTTAGTGCCAGCACCTTCAACAAAGCAAGTGAAAGACAATCTAAACCAAATAAGGGCTTTCCTGGAAGCATATTCATGTGATGTTGATATGCTGTATCACTTTTTTGCTCTAACAGACACTGGATAAAATAGGACAAAGGAAGACAATATAACAAACTCCCTCATATCAGTCTTTACCAACATCAGAAAAAGTCATTCTCACTTTCTGTAACAACACCATGGCTTTTATTTTTCTTTTACAGCATGCAATTTTAACAGATTCTGATCACATATATTCTACTTCTGTGTGAGACACACTTTGATATGATATATGTAGGGTTTAGACGAGTAACATTCCTAAACCGTTAAGGCAATAAATTTACGAGGGGTTGCAGGAGAGATGAGGAGAATGAGAGAGGGGGAGAAGTGAGGGAAGACAACAGTTGGTGATGGCATGAAAGTAAGACAATACAAAAAGTCGTTGCAAAGGTGAGAACATTATCATTCTATCAAGACGGTTGTGAACGCAGGATTATTATCATTTCTAGTTCTCTATTTCAATCTCTATTCCTACAAATTTTGGGGGCTCATCCGGGATATTGAGAGAAATTCATACGAGAACTTTTAGAAGGGCAATGGAATCCATACAAGATGGCTGAGTTAGTGATGCTACAGTGAACGACGGAGAACTATGACTGTTGTAACTAAGGACAATATAATGGCAAATGTTAAACATCTTAAGTGTGCTGATCTGAAAAGTGAACTAGGACGATGAAAATTGAAAACCACAGGTAGCAAGAGAGAGTTGGTGCAAAGATTGGATGCAGCATTTTTGATTGAGAATGCCAGAGATAATGATGTGCAAAGCAACGACAATGCTGACAAAAGTGAGGACAAAATAGTGAAGATAGTGATATTATGTGACATAGAAGTGAGTACTCTAAGTCAATGTTTACCTTTAGAGATGTTGACGAATCCCTTGAAATGTTCAGTGGTGACGACAGAAAGAATGTCGTTAAGTGGATCTCTAATTTCGAAGACATGGCAGAAATGTTTAACTGGAATGGCATGCAGAAGATAATTTATGCAAAACAACTACTCAGAGGTTCAGCAAGAATGTACGTAAACTATGAACAATGTACTAAATCATGGAGAGCATTAAAAGAAGCCCTTTGTGCCAAATTTTCTCCAAAGCTGAACAGTTGGAAGATTCACAAGCAACTTTTGATGGAAGTGAAGCATCAGAATGAAACTTATCAGGAATATGTGTATCAGATGATTGAAATTTTGTCACAAATTACGATTGAGGAAGAATTGGTGATACAATACATCATCATCAATGGAATTCAGGATGAGCAAGTAAGTAAAACAAAGTAAAATGCTTTATGGTGTCTTTCTTTGAAAGTAAATTCTTTGAAAGTATTTTACTTTCAAAGAAATTTGACAAAAGCTGTGAATTTATGAAAACATGAAATGAAGTCATAAGCCAAATGCTAAAATGACAGTTGGATCCAAGAAGCTAGGGCGTGAGATTAAGCCTAATAATTCTTATGGAGATGGAAAATGCTATAACTGTAGCAGGAAAAACCATGTGAGTAAAAGTTGTCCGGAGAAAGACAAAGGAATGAAATGTTTTAGCTGTAACAATTTTGGCCATATTTCATCTCATGTCCTCAAAATGTTGAGAAAAGAAGTTTTGAAGTAAAGGGAAAAGAATTTAAGTCAAAGCCTATAAAAGAAGTCAAAATAGATGAAGTGAGCTTCACAGCACTTATAGATTCAGGAAGTGATATAAATTTGATGAGAGCAGATGATTATGTAAAGATGGGCATACCAAAATTAACTGGAGATTCATTGGAATTTCATGAAGTAAGTGAGCAAAAGAGTTCTTTCCCTTCAGCCACTAAAAACCAAACTATTACCTGCTGTTTGATTCTGGATGCTTCCATCATAATTAACTTAACATTAATCTGCTAATTACTGGAGATAAAATCTATTCTTGCCAATACTTAATGCAGCCCTCACTTCACCTGTGTTGAGCCTGTAAGGTGGCCCACCAGTCACTACTTTACATGACGAAATATAACATGTGTCCACTTTTCAGTTGGGCAGTCCTTATAAAAATAAATGTTCATACAAGTATTTTCAACATTTACTTAAGTGTTTTCCTTGGACATATTCCAGAATGTTAATACAATTTTTAAAATATATTGTTGATCCAAATTTCATAATTTGTTCCATTTGGAACAAATAATGAAATTTAGAGAGCTCGAAATTGAACACAAGACCAAATTAGCACATGTATAAAAAGATAATTGTGTGGAATTTATATAAACATTATTAATGATTACTATTTTATGGTTTTGAACAGTGTAACACATATCCATAGAAGTTCTAATATGGGTTTATTGCATGTTATGGTTATAAATAGTAGTGTCTTTGAAAATATATATTAAAGTGATGTTCCAATGTATACTTATATAGTTTTGCAAATAGCTTTTAAACTTGCCTTTAATCGTAACCTCACTATTTGTAAATTATGGGATATGAATAATGGACACAGAAATGATACAATAATAGACCTATATACTGTATGTCAATTTCCTGACAGAAATGGATGTTTCATGTTGGATTCTTGTATGTTATCCTTACTTTCAGATCAATTAAGAAAATAAAAGAATAAATATAAACAAATTGCTTAATGAAAGTACAATAAAAATGAATAAATATATTAATTATATGTAAACAAAGCCTGACAAGTTATACAAATGGTGCTGCTGAGTTTTAACCAGATTATAATATAGCTAATTAATTATAAAGATATTATCCATGTTATCATATAATCTGATGATTAATTTATAATTAATTAGCCATATTATTTATAGCCTGATTAAAATCTAGCAGTATTATTTGTCTAATATGCTAATTTTGAATAATATCAATATAAGATCAAATGGTAATCATGTCATGATCATCTCAGTATTTGCCTCATAACCAAATGAAGTACATTGGAACATGGTTAATGTCATCAAACTTGATCTCACTCTTGCTAAGTATACAAAAATTTAGAAACTCTTCAACCTACATTATAAGAATACTATATTAATTTTAGGTATTTAGTATTTTTATCTAATGCTTAGAAACTATTGATTATATAAATTCTTATATAACATAATATAATATATTTGTATTAAAATTGTATTGATGCATGTACTCTTGATTTGTTTATTAATGTGTATTTCCATGTGTTGTTAAGAGATTCAACATCTTTTGCTTAAATATTTCTATTTTGTGTATCTTTGGGTTGGAGAAGTGATGCTCCTGATGATCTTTGCATCATTTCATATTATCTCAGTAACCACCATAGTGGCAAAACTGGCTAGAGCTGTGTTTCATCTATTATACAAGTCATATTTGTGCTTATATATTCATTAATAAGGCTTATTAATGGCTGGCCATCCACTGATTTTGATCAGCTTGGACATGGTAAAACTACATCAAAAATGAGTGGATATATGTTCAAGCTTTTTGACCACTGTGCCTTGCAAGTATTAGTTTTTCATGTTTGAAAATTCAAAGATTCATAGTATATAGTTATAAGTAGTGTGTAGATTTTCCGGATTTATTCTAGGATCTGAGGAGAGTTCCGAAAATAACACATTTTGCTTCTAACTGACGAAAATGAACTTTTTACATTTTTTGAACCAAAATCAGCAAAAATGCTCAATTTATTGGATTTTTTTGCAATTATTTAAAATACATTCATAATTTTCAGAGAAATACTGTCATGTATGCAGTCCTTGATGTCATTGTAGGTACCAAAAAAACCATTTCTGATTTTAAAACAAAAGCAGAGACACCTTTGACATTGTTTTATAAACAATGTTGCCAGGTTGAATTACTTTATGCCACATTCAGGATTGTTTTAATTGAAGAAAATAAAAATGATTAGCATCTTGGCTATCTTTTGAACTAATTTAATTTTATTCTGTAACTTTTGGCTACTTTTTAATAAATTATTGGTGACAGTGTGAAGTGCAGAAGTGTGCTCAGCCTCGAGGTTTTATATTTGGCTACAGACTAGGAAATTTAACGGGTAAGCATAAAAGTTCTGTGTCTCAACTTCTGCTGAAGTGGGTGAGAGAAGTTAAGTTAGCCGAGAGAGACTTCACAGTGGATTGCTCAAGAGTATTCTGCAAGGTATATCAAAATGCATTTGTGTGCATGAAGAAATCACATTTTGAGGATCATGTGTGTTCTGCAAGACACGTGCAAGCAGCACGTCAACTGGATTGAACATCCCAGATGCTGCTCACAAAAATGGAATCTCAGGATCAAAGAAATATTTTTCTTACATACAGCAAAGACCTTTATAGGAGGCAATATAGAATTGCATAAACTGAAGTATCCCTTACTCAGGAAGTACTTAGAAAAATACACAAAGCAGAATCTTCTTGATGAATCAACACTGGAAGAATTATCTTCCACATGTTCATCAGGAAGTGCTTGAAGAAATCTGCAAAGAAATTAGTGATAATGCTATATGGTTTGCTGTAGATGAAAATATAGATGCATATGGAGAATATGTTGCTTTAATGATAATACAAAAACTTGATGGAAAAGACTGCACTAAAATTTATCATTTTTTTATGCAAATTTCTGGAGGGGATAAATGCAGACACGATAGCAAGATTTGTTCAGAAAGGTTTAATGCTATTGTATAATTAAAGTTCTCGTCATGCTTACAGACAGCACAGCCTTCTGTAAGCATGACGAGAACTTTTTATATAATCTTATTCACATAACCTGTCTGAATCATACTTTACATCTGGCCAAACAAGTTTGTTTACATTTTAAAGATGTAAGGTCCTCATTTGTTCTGACAAGAAACTATTTGCAAAGACACCAATGCAAACTGCTATGCATCATGAGCATCTGCCAGATACTCCTTTGCTACCCTCTCCCATAGTCATGATATGAGGCACATGGATAAAAGCAGCAGTATTCTATGCAGACCATTTACTTTCAAAATTGCATCAATGAACTGGATGAATTAGAAAGCTCTTTCATTGTGGATGTTAAGGAAATTTTGGAGAATCCACATTTAATTGCTTCTCTAGTTTACATCTGCACCCATTTGTTAAATTTTCCTGATATTATTGAAGCATTAGAAGCAAGAGTTTTGTCACTTGAAGAATCTCTAAAAATTTTTCAAACAGTAGAGGATTCTATACAAAACCTTACTGGTTTATGTGGAGACAAACTTTGCACGAAGCTGGAGGCACTTTTGGATAAGAATAGTGGTTTCTTTGTGCTTTGCCAAATTAATACCTGTCTAGTTGGAGATCCCTGATGATGTTGGGCTTTGTACTTTTACTGAAATACTATCCTGTGACTATGGTCAAGGTCAAGAGAAGTTTTTAATTGTATAAAAACATTCTCACTGACTGTCCACACAGTCTGACAGAAGAAAATATTAATAGATTTCTTGTATGTGCATGGTCATATTCAAACAGTTTATAATATTGTATACTGCATTAATTAATAAACAGATAACTGAAAAAAATTTGATAATTTTGTTTTATTTATATAATTATTTTTGTTCTGAGAATAAATCTGAAAACGTGATCTTTTCGATCTGATTTCGGATCCGAAACTCCACTTTTATCAATTTGAAAAATCCAGGGCTTGGTTATAAGCCATGATGGATGACACCTTTGACAGTGCACGTAGTTTGTTAACTTGATAATTAATGCCGATAGCAATAGTTTTGGTTTTGATTCCACAGTTTTTATATATATATAATTTTTACATAATAATTGCAGAAATTAAAGATACAATCATGATTTTTGATGTGATGCTGATAATTTTAGAATGAAAATGGACATCTGTGAGATGCCACATGCCCAGAGTCAAATGTTTTTTACATGCATCCACATGTAAAAACCATATGACTCTGGAGGGTTATCAGTCTTTTGGATGATCTTATTTCAGATAAGGGAGCATGACAGGGCAATTCTTAAGCATATTCAACTGTATGTTGTGGAAAACATGGAACATTTTGTATTTGATATAACTTAATCAAATCCATCCAGTAAACAAAGTGATAATCACAGATGTCATACTAACCTTGTATAGTGTTACTACTTAAAAATGTTTGTGTTATGTTTTTAAGTAGTAACTGCAAAGCTGTACAAGGTTAGTACGACATATCTGTTTTGATGTAACTTTACTGACATATTAAACTATTTAGTTTGTAGCATTTTGTTCTTTATAATTTTTAATGAAAGTCATGTCAATACATACAGAATCATAGTTAGTGACTTTCTTGATGAGTGGCTTGTATTTATGTATTGTTTCCCAGCCATTCCATCTTAAAAAAATTTATTTCAAATGTTTATATATTTTTGATTTACCATGTGGAAACAAATATGTTTTTTTCACAAATCAGCCAACCTTTTAGCATGAAATGTGAGCTTATATGTATTATTTTAGAAAGTGCCTTTCACACTTTTTGTTTGGTCACTTTCTGAGACAAAAAACACAATTGATCCAAGAATATTAACCCTTAACTGGTTTTATGGGGGCCGCGCGGCCTATTTTTACGATTTTCTAAAAATCTAAATATCGTGCGCAGCTGCCATTTTACGTAATCTCATTACGTCGCAACTCTTAGCGAGTGCCAAATGTTCGGCCCTGTAGCACTTACAAGGATGGAGCTACGTACCTTCTGGGGGCCGCGCAGCCCCCAAGATACCAGTTACGTTGGTTTTTTGTGGAAATGTGTTTTTATGTTTTTTTTATTTATAAAATTATTTTGCAAAGATATCTCAATCTTGCATCAAAAATTCAAAATGACTACCAAAGAATCATTTGAACTGCTAATAGAAGATAATATTATACAAATTGCTAGATCAAGCCGAAATCTCCTGAAAAGAGTATGTTGTCATTTTGTGCTGGAAAAAAAGATGGTAAATATGCTACTAAGTGCAACAGTTGTTTGAAATTTATTTGCAAAGTGCATAGTACTACAAAAATACTATGTGATAACTCTCAAGACTGAACTACGTAATTGCGTTAAAATGTTCCTGAGTCTTAAAAATAGAAGTGATTATATTACCTGTGGTTTTTTAACAAATGATAGTTAGAGGCTATAAGAGATACTTTTTTATAAGATTAGTTTCTTAAGAATAAGAAAAAAAAATATCTTTGGTAAAAACTTACAATAGGGTAGATTTTTGTATTGTTAAAAAAAGCATACACCAAAAGTTGTAACAATTTTGTGATCTCTTGTAATAATTAAGTAAAGAAAATTATATAAATAAATAAAAGTTGATTATACTAAAGAAGGGTTCCATTTAGCATTTATGCACTTTTGAACTGTAACATTGTTAAACTTGCTCTCTAAATGCAAATTTTGCTTGGGGGCTGCGCAGCCCCCATGATACCAGTTATGATTGTAAAATTTACGAAACCAGTTAAGGGTTAAGTCCAGTTTATTACAATGATTCTCATTATAAGACACTTGATTACTTTATGCCTTCAATCCTTCCATTTCGTTAATTGTGAAAAAAGAGGAAACTGTTATTTTCTCCTTGTTCTTGTTTGCATTCATATACAATAGAACCTTGCTTAATGAGCATAATTTGTTCCAGAATCTTACTCATAATGTGAAACACTTGCTAAGCAAAAAAATTTTTCCCATATAAATTAATGTAAAATATGATAATGCATTCCACGCCGAAAAAAAGACCCAAATATTTTACGTATAAACATTCATTCAAAAAAAAATTATACAATATACATTGTTAAGGAGTGTGAATCATCATCTTCTCTAGTACGAAATGAATCAACCTGGAATGCGAATTTGATTTACAGAAAACAAAAAAAAAAATCACAGATAATATGTCTGATAAACATGCCAAACGATATGCAAAATTTTGGGCTATGTAAGAGCTTTAATTAAATAATAGAAATTAATTAATTTGACTAGAGGTAGGCAGTTATGCTTCCATCTCATATTAAATTTAATAATTATAAATAGTTAATTTTTAATTTAGACATTTCTAAAATTTAGTTATAGCCTTTACATAGCCCAAGAATTTGGCATATCATTTGGTGTGTTTATTATATAACAGGCTATGGTTGTTGATATTTATACGTAATATGTGTGAGATATTTGTGCGTGTGTGTGTGTGCGATATTTATACGTAATATGTTTGGAAAATGTGTGATCACAAGCAACACTAAGATGCTAGTGGAACAAATGCTAAACACAGACTGATGGAGTATGTGCACAATCCAGGACTTTCCCTCTCCTGGTCACTTGTTATGCAAAACATCGCTCATTAAACAAGTCATTTTTGTTATAATTTGTTTTGCTCGTTACACGAATTACTCATTATGTGAGGTTCCACTGTATTTTCTCAAGGAACTATGACATGGTTTCATGTCCTTTAGCACTAGTAGGACTTTTGCTTTTTTTTTGATTCATGAAGAGGTTTATATCCATGTAAATTATGAATTATAAACTTACATACAACAGCATTCTCATTAGGTTCTTCAGTATCAGGTAAATCATCAGTTGCTAGTGTATGATCATCTTCCTAATTTAAAAACAACAACAAACAATATTCTGATTGATACTAGGGTCAAGATTAAAAAGTAAGTATTCGCTTAGTGAATCAGTTTGGAAATCATCATTCTCCAGTTCGTTTCTATTTCTATTGAAGTAATTATCAAATATCATTATTGATGATTCGTCAAAAAAGTGTAGGTATTGATAATGCCTCCATAATAAAGCATGAGTGTAAAATGTTTTTATTAATAAACTAGCAGACCCCGCCACGTGTTGTTGTGGCACAAAATGTATCTATTATAAATATATAACACTTCCCCCGTGGGGAAGAATTTTTCGAAAAATTTCTTCTTAGTGTACATTTTCTTGACGTACCCTATTAAAACGCAATCAAAAATGCAAAAACCCACATCTAAAATAGTATGGCACAAAATGTATCTATTATAAATATATAACACTTCCCCCGTGGGGAAGAATTTTTCGAAAAATTTCTTCTTAGTGTACATTTTCTTGACGTACCCTATTAAAACGCAATCAAAAATGCAAAAACCCACATCTAAAATAGTATAATAGAAGATAAGTTCTTCATGGTAAGCCTTAATCCTGTCCCTCTCCCCCATGGGGGGAATATCGCAAAATCCCTTCTTAGTGTACATTCTGTTGACGTACCCTATTAAAATGCAATAAAAAACGCAAAAAACTGCATCTAAAATAGTATAAATAGAAGCAGAGTTCTTTACGGTAAGCCTTAATTAATCCTAACCATCTCCCTTTAGTGGGGGGAATTTCAACATGTATATTATATAAAAACACGCGTGTATTCGAATGCAGCGTTGTGTCAAAATTTTAAAGGAATTGGTAGGAACAAATGAACATTACATTTTTATTTATATAGATAGATAGATGATGATCTGCTTTAGTTCATTTTCACAGAAAAGCAAACTTAGGGTGTCGTACTCGTAGTGCCATCTGTTGGGACATAAAAGCTTTAACCTAGATTATATCTTTTAATTTATATGAATGTTTAATGGAATAATATACAGCAGGGGTGGCCAACAAGTCGATCGCAAAGCCAATTTTGGTCAATCACTCGTGATGTCTTGACTTAATGTGTTACACTTGTAAGTTGTAACCGAACGCAACGCGTAAACGTAACTGTAGTGATATCAGACCTCCTCGTTCCCCCTCAGATGCGGTTTTGTCGGTCCATGTGCAATCCATTTGCGTACAGTTGTAAAAAGAAATGTAGACAAAGGGTCACAAAAAAAAGAAGAGACACAGAGAGTAGGTCGGGACACGGTAGAGAGAAGAAGGGTGAAGTGGTGGTCCCCGAAAGTTACAACGTTGAGTTTCAATTTTTCTTCTGTTTAAAATGTAAGTACCTTTTCTTCATGTTTTAAATTAAATTGTGGCTTATCTTTTCTATCTAAACTTAGTATGTATTTCACACCTCCCTCCCCTCGCCACTTAGACCAGTGATGGGCAACCTTTTTCTGTGTAAGAACCGCATTTCAAAACTTTTGAACTAACGCCGGCCACATATAAGATAAAAGAGGGGTGAAAATGCCAGTAAATTACAATTATTTATTCATATATAATTATAAAATAGAATAGGTATACTTAATTTAGCTTTTAGAACTGATGTAAACGTAATGTATCGAAAATATTTGATTAAATATTAGTCACTGCTAATTTTAAATTAGTTTCGAGGTGAGTCTGTTAGCTGGTTTCTCGTTTTTAGGTATACTTAATTTAGCTTTTAGAACTGATGTAAATGTAATGTATCAAAAATATTTGATTAAATATTAGTCACTTCTAGTTTTAAATTAGTTTCGAGGTGAGTCTGTTAGCCGGTTGCTTGTTTTAATTTCTGCTAAATTCATTGCAGGAAAAACTATTCACATACATAAGTTGTAGAAAATAACATTTGAATTTTTGCTGCATACTTCTTAAGCTAGCAAATTGATATATTTATACACATTTTATGTGACTCGGGCCACGGAATGACCATCCCTGACTTAGACTATGCCTACGACAACGAGTCGATCGCGACACATTTTTAAGATGAAAAGTAGATCTTATGTACACAAAAGTTGGCCACCCCTGGCCTATGTCCACCCTGAAGTTCCATTCTAAATATTGGTGAAAGAATTTTTGAAATTGGATGAGTAGTTTCAGAGATTACCAGCTACATCCAAACTTACTTACAAACATTACCTCTTTATAATATTAGTATAGATTACCAATCAGCAGAATAATCAGCACATAAATGACATACATATCTGATGGAATATTTATATTTTCTTGGTTATTTTGCTATTTCAATTATCATATGGCATTGCCAGGGCAAAAAATAACAACAAATATTAAAACAAAAACCATATAAAGAGTTTGGTTATTTTAGTGTACCATTGTTGTGTTTTCACAATACTCAGATGGTACAAAATGGCATAATTTTTCCTTGGTTAAGTAGCTCTAATACTTCATTGATCATGTTAACTCTAATATTTTCAGAGAATGGTACTGTATGATATGATTCACAGTCAAATATCAAATGGTAATCTGACAGTGAATCAAATTTCATGAAAAATGGACCAAATAAAATGGACTTGGCACTCTTGAAAACACCTTAAAACATATTTCTCTTAACTTAGCAGCACATCCATGAGTCTTAACTTGACACAGGTGAGCTGCTGAGAGGAATGCCTTCCGGGAAAGGTTATGGGAAATTGGCCCCTATTTAAGTGTCACTAACTTGAAGAAAACCTGGAAAACTCTACATGGCCAGTTTGTGAATCTACGATCAACTACCAGTATAACAGTTTTGATTCTACACAGGCTAGTGCTATGTTCTACTCATTAAAGTAATAATATAGCATGTCTACTTCTTTTTATATTATTGTTGCAGTAATTAAGTGAATATAATATATATGTTACAGTCAAAACCCGTTTTTAGTTAGAACGCGTTTAACTAGTTGAAACTAGTTTATACTNTTCTGTTGATAAAATTCCATAAAATAATTACTTCTCTGCACCATTGCTATTGCTAATAACAGGGCTATTGAGTCGGTAGTCAAACACTTGGACTCTGTCTCACTGTCTCCGCAGTTTATGATTTCTTTAATTCTGATTACATTAATTATATATGAATATAATAAATAATAAGTATGAACTTTTTTAATTAATATCGATTGAAGGCACGCAACATTTCAAAGCATTTCATCACTGTCAATGCGAATTATCAGACTACTTTTATTTTTTCAGCTGTTATAATATAACACCGGAAAGTATTGCAATCATCACAAATTTTTACTTTCCTGTTGTTTTCTTGGCTGTTATAACGTAACACAAAGTTTTTACAACTCTAAACCCAAAAAAGTGAAAAAACTGATACGAGTGATATATATGTGTATGATAATCTATATATATATATATATAAATGAGGATGTTTGTTTGTTTGTTCGCTATACACTCCTAGGCCGTTCGAAGAATTGCTATAAAACTCGGGAGATACGTTTACATACTTCTAACTCGGATAATTTCGTACATTCCACCCCAAAGCATCGATTACATTCTATAAATCAAATAATTTCTATCTGCATTTGATTTTCTGAGTTATATGTAGCACCGTCGATTGGCAAAAAATCTAACAAAATAAACTAAATATAATTTTTACAAAAAAGGATATTATTTTTTAAAAATTGTATTATATTCACTTATTGCGGCAATGATTATAACGCAAAATAGATGCCTTATATCATTACTGACACAGGTAATACATGGTAATACAGGTACTGCATGGAATCGAAAATGTTTAAGCTTGTGAAAGCCTATGAATATCCTATAAGTATTTAATTTTCCACATCTAACAACTCGGGTTTTTTATTTCTGAACGGTTCTTTCTTAATTCTAATAAGCGCCCTCCAGTAGCAGAGTGAATAAAAACCATCGAACTCTGGTAGTTAGTTAGTCGTGGGTTCGAGCATGGCCAATGGGCTGGCCATTGTAAAGTTTTCCGGATTTTCTTCATGTTAGTAACACCTAAATAGGGTCCAGCTTCCCATAAAAGTCTTCCCGGGATGCATCCCCTCGGAAGATCGCTCACGTGTCGCATGTTGCCAACCAAATAAAATAACCAAAAAATAACCAAATAAACCAAACTAATTGTATCGAGCGATTATTTATTGTGATATCGTCACAATGCCGGGCTGCAACTTTCGTCACAATGTTTTCAATTCTTTTAGCGTTGTCTTCCTCTGTATATCATACCTTTCCTGTCAGCAATAAACTTGTGCTGGTCATCTATTTAGCTCTTTTCGGGGGAAAACTTTCAATCAAAAGAATGCGACTTTCGGTTTAAATAGAAAGTTCGTATATTCGTATAATTTTATTTTAACAAATTTTATATGAAGTCTTTTGGAGGTTAAGGTTAGCAACTTCCATCACATGCTGGGCCATCATAACCTGTCTAACACAGATCAGTTTTCAAATATTAATAGTAGACCAGAATTAATTAGTAGTCATTGGGCATCCTCTTTTCCGGGAGAAGAACAACTACTACTATGGTCGAATTACTAAGTGCTGTATTTATTTCTATTGTATTTTGTAAGTGTTTTAATAAATCTATTAACGTTTTTCACTCGTTTATTTAATTTCTGGACCGCAATTCTGTAACAATAGCAATCTAACATGGATATTAGAAACTTTTTTAGCACGAATGGTATGCTGCAAAACAATCTAATTAATTAAAGTAACCTGAAATCTTTAGGAAATGCGGAGACTGTTTTTTTATTTGTAATAGTGATTTTGATGTTGTCTTTATTATTGAAATTTTAAGAAAATTCATACGATACTAAATAAGGAAATTTTAACAAGTATACCACATTCCAATAATTTTAAATGACGATTGAAAATTGTAATTAGCTACTTTTGCAGCAGTTTTGCTTAATTAGATGGTTTTGAAATGATTGATTTTGCAACTAGCTACTTCTGCTAGTTGCAAATATTAAAATAAATTTATACAAAATGCTAAAGGTTTTTTAAGGTTGAAGTTTCTTGTGTAAAGAGTCCGTTCAAAAGCTTAAATTCCTAGTTATTTTAATATTTTTGGGAAGTGTAGTAGTAGTTATTTATTTTCGTTTAGGAAGAGAGAAGAGGAAGCAACCAGTCGAAAGTAGTAGCGAAAGTGATAGCGGCTGAGAAGAGAAATCGAAGCAGAATATTGGCGTATGTGCAACTGCACATACACCTGCACCTACGGTTTTTTTAAGTGCATCAAGTGGATCTACGCTACCATCTGATTCTGGTGCACAAGATCAAACATATTTTGATAATGATGTGGATCACTGGTTTGGACGTTCGTTTAGTATGACCTCATCTCAAAAAAATGGAAGTTTTAAAAAACTGTTGGTCAACAACTCCAAGTTATGACTTTGCTAAGGATGCTATGCAATTAAAAAAAAATTCAAATACAGCTGGTTAGCTCGTTCGCTGGGAAGAGCTGCACAAGCTGTCCTTCAGCCCTGAGAAATCAGAGGCTCTGACGATGGCCCGGACTGAAGTGCGAATTATGCTCCTTGGCTGGCGTATTCCAAGAAATTAAAGAACGTGTTGTGCATTTATTGTGTGTTGTTTACACCAACTAATGTGCATGATGTTTTTGGATTCTTTCATAGTGAGACTCTTTATTCGCTATAAAGACATGCACGAATTCGCGAAATCTCACACGTTATCTCAGTGGCAGAAATCGGCGGCCACAGCAGCAAAATGTTTTGTTGGAAATATACCCGTTGATGTACAGCTGATTTCTGTCCACCAACAAGAAATAGAAGCCAACAAGAAAATTGTTGCATCGATAATTTTGACTGTGATGCTTTGTGGTACACATGACCCACCTTTGAGGGGCAAAGAACACCATGAAGACGTTTTTGAAGACTTGATCAAACTCAAAATTGATGCTGGTGACCACATTTTAAAAGAGCACATAGAAAAAGGCGCAAAAAATGCCACTTACATGTCACCGCAGATTCAAAATGAAGTAATCGGCCTATGTGGCAACATCATTAGAGACAACATCACTACTGAAGTAAAGAAAGCATGTGCTTACAGTATCCTGTCAGACGAGAACAGTGACATATCAGGGAAAGATCAACTTTCTATTGGGGTTAGATTTTTTGACGAAGAAAATATGATGATTCGTGAGGAATTTCTAGGTTTTGTAGAGTTGACTGACATAGTTGCAAAATCTGTAGCATCTACAATTAACAACTCTGTAGAAAAGGTACTCCTTGATCCTGAAAAGTACGTCGGACAAGAATACGATGGGTGTTCCACTATGGCAGAAAATGATGGTGGTGTCCAGAAAATTTTTCGAGAAAAGTAGGCTATACGAAAGCGTTATACTTTTACTGCGCTAGTCACAAATTAAACTTAGTTGTAAACGACTTAAACGAAATAGCAGCGATACGAAATACGGTCTCCACAATAAAAGAAATAATAAGATTCTTCCGAGAATCGACCCTTAGTCGAAAATGCATACCGAATATATCAATGCTCTGCGAAACCCGTTGGTCTCAAAAATATAAAAGTATCGCCACATTCAAAGAACATTATGTGCAAATCGTTATGGCGCTTGAAAAACTATCAACATATGGTATCAATGTAACGAGAAAATTTGCTTTTCAAATGCATTGCGCTGCTACAAAATCAGAATTCGTTGTTAGTGTTTGTCTCAGACCAAAATATTCAGCGCTCCCACAACTGGAGGTAAATGCTCTTCAGTCAAAAAGTGTAGACTTACTTCAATTGCGCAAATCACATAAAAAATCACAGACATCATGAGAAAACACCGCGGAAATGCGGTTGTTGAAAGTCAAAGTGTTATAGCAGAGGCTGAAACAATCGCCAAGCATCTTGGAACAGATTTCAATATGCCGCGAGTCATAAATCATCAGAAACATCGTGCGAATCCACTAGCACAGACTCCTAGAAAGTTTTGGAGAAGATCACTAATTATTCCGTACATAGATTCATTAATAATGTATCTGGAACAGCTTTTTTCTGAGGAGAACTTACCTGCATTCTCATTGCTTACATTGCATCCTCACGTAATGTTTTATATGACGTATGAGGATTTAAAAAACACTACAATTTTTTGTAGTTACTACAATTTGAATTATTTTCTCGGTGAAGCTGAACTTTGGTACAACCAATGAAAAGGGGAAAATGTGCCAAATGCCGAACTGAAGGAGATAGAACTAGTTTAAAAAAAACGCAATTGTTCTACCCATCCATAAAACGGGCGCTACTTATCTCACTTGCACAGTCCTGCATAACGTGTCCTCTTGAAAGATCCTTCAGCACCTTACGCAGGGTAAAAACTTGGATACGGTCAACAATGACAGAAAATCGGCTTGTATGATGAGTGTGCATAAAAAGAGGGTTCTGGAAGCTAAAAATAAATTTGAGAAAGAAATTTTGACAGTACTCCCGTAGGCTAGTGCGGAGATAAGATTTAAATAGGTTCGAATGGCATTGCAATTAATTACTTTCAGCGTTATCAAATGTTCAAATAAAACCAATTTTTTAATAAACAACTTTTTCTTATTTTTGTCCCCTGGGGAAAATCCTGACGCCCTTGGTTAGAAGTACGAAACAATCTAACAGATTATTTCGTACTTTTATTCTTAATCTTCGATGTTGTTAAGCAATTAATATTAAATCTTGATTTGCATTTAAAAGTGGTATGATAATTGCCTTTAGAAACTTGCCCAACGTTCCGCTGTTTGTAAATTAAAATAATTTGAACTAAATATGGACAATTATAGATACATTTTAAAAACATTCTGTATAAAATTCAATAAAACGTTTGTTGAACATATAGACCTACGTAATATATTTAAAATGAATATTGTAACATAAAACTTCATATTTAATTATTTATTTCAAATTTTAATAAGTTTTAACATTAATATAATCAAAAATTTATCTGGATTGGATAAAAATTGCTGGAGTATAATGAATTCACACACATACGACGGCTTTTAGATTAGTAACTTGATCACCGTGACCCATTGTGACCCACCATGATTCACTAAAAATTTATAAAGAATAAACGAGACTGTAATTGGTAATAGATAAGCACGTGTATAAATTTGTTGATTGTCTACAAATTTTCTACGGCACTAAAAAGTTCGTAGAAAACCAACGAATTTTCAAAATTCTGAACCGTACGTTAATATACGAATCAAATAGGGTTTTAAAACAAAAAAAAAAAAAAAAAATTGTTCTGTTCTTTCTGCTTACGTTTTCGAGGATTTTAGAAAAAGATTTTACATTAAAAAGCATTAAATTTTTAACTCCATATGCATCTAGCCTTAAGCTATGAAGGTCGAGTGACACTCCCTACGAGAAGTTCGCTGAGCACATGTTGAAAACTACTGTTGTAAACAATAGAAACATAAATACAGTACAAATTTATATCTTTTACGTTGTTTAATTGGCACAGATGAAGAATTGTAAAGATTTTATATATTATAATTCTTTCGTTTTTATCAATTAAAATATTTCACGTTAGCAGTTTGTTCAAGTATTAAGTAAACAATTGGGTTACGTGTATGTGAATATCATAATAAAATTATTCGAAATACAAGTATAAATATTAATCAAGTAAAATCCTTGTCAACAAATTTATGATATCCTTGAAAAAAAGTGATTGAAAGTGACCCACAGTTTATTTAATTTGAAAAAAAAAAATACTAGCGATTATTAAATAGTTTATAGTTTTTAATAGTAAAATTTGATAAATAAAGATGATAATATTCATTTCTTTTTAAAATTTAAAATATTATTGTATTTAGAATCTTTTTTAGTGATTATTACGACAGAGAATAAGATTTTTTTTCGTATTGTTAACTCCTTGTTATATTAATAAAAGAATTAACAAAACGAAAAGAACTTATTGTCCTCACTTTGCTGTAGTATCTTCGCCAAATAAAAATCTATATAACAAAATTTTAGTATTTTTAAAATAGCCTTGATGTTTTTTTCATGACCTTCTGTCTGCTAAGCATACATAAAAGGATATTTTTGAATTTAAAAATTTGAAAATTTTTAATTTAATTTGCAGTCAAATTACTAAAATTACAGGAAAACTTCTTTCTTAGCTCTAAAAAAATTAAATTTTGTAATTATTCAATGGTTATTCGTTCTTTGTTTATGAAATTAAAGAATTTGAATGGTTAGATTATTCTATGACTGGTTGAACAGAACATCTGTAATTACTAAATTTTGCTGAAATAAAATGTCTGAAAATTAATGTTTACCATAAAATTCAATATTTAAATATATTTTTTCGTATTGAAATAAAAGAAGATCACATTTATGAAAGCCCTAGATACTCAGTAATCGTTACAATGTCCAGTAACAAGAGGGGATTTCAAAGTGCTGCGATGCAGAACATATAATCATTTTGTAAGGCCACATGACTGTCTGGTGTCTACCGATGCTTTCGTTCAATGTAGACTCTCCTATCTTAAAGTAAAAGAAAGGGTTGCTGACCTTTCTCGCATTCTGTCAGGATGACGCGAGAGGTTAGGATTGTATGGGAGTAATGGTGCCGGACACTGGTATAGATTTACAGATAATTACAGATTTATTAAGGCAACGAATCAATGTTTACAATATGTAATTGGGGTTTGCGGATCTTGAGAGAGAGAGAGAGGTGCAAAGACATTGGGTGAGAAGTGCAGAGGAGACCCACGAGGAGGTGGCTTCCGATGACGGTCGTAGGAGAAAGCGAGGCGTTGCGGTGTCTTTCGCATTTTGGTCTTCGTTCCATGCCAAAATGTATCTCTTCTGGTCGAGAGAAAGAGAACTTCGGCTCGTGTAGACTTGTAACTCAGTCTCACACACTGGCTCGGAAAAGGCGGGAAGTACTTCGAGATGGAAATCAGAGGAGCGGATGGCAATACTCGCCAACGACGACGACGACCTCGTGTTCATGAGAACGCGGGTTTTAATATAATTTCTCTCCGAATTTTGGTTTCCAATTGGTCCGGAATTGTTGTCTTTGTCATCCCAATTGGTCCCCGGGCTGTTGATAGGGACGCGATTTGGATCGCGTGGTGCTGACCACCATCTCTTATCGAGGGGTTAGACATTTCGGATCGCGGAATTGACGACCGCTCCCTTATTTCCCGATGCGGACCCTCTCTCCCGAAGGGTTGGATTACGTTCTTTTCAATGATTATCCCGTAAATTACTGAAAATGGTGTTTTTCTTCCCTTATATATATATATATATATATATATTATACTGGATGTCTTTGTTAAAACCAGTTTTGTCTAGTTAAAACTAGTTTTAACTTTTAACATTAGTTAAAACTAATTTTAGCTACATAAATATGTTTGGGGGAAATAAAGTTATGTATAGTGATTCGGCGGAAGATGCCTAACATTTTGCTTATGAAGGAAATTACAGCGCTAATTTGGGTTTAGGAGCCCTCTAATGAAAATATCATATTCTGGAGTATGTTTTTCAAATAAAACTTTGGAATTTATTAAAAAAAATTGTATATTGTGTTTGCAATGATGACTTTTTCACTGTCTGGCATTTTAGGCATCTCACCCCAAGTATCCGGGTGAGATGCCAAATGCCATTAGGGTAACATAACAAATATAATTGCATAAAATTAATTTTTGAATTTCTTAACCAAATTTAATTTATTGCATACGTAGTACAAAGTACTTCATAGCAAGTATAACAGCACAGTATAAGTATTGTTAAGTTTCTGCCTGTTCTAACATGCTCTATAGCTAGCTGAAAGCTTTTTTCAGTCCAAAAACCTTTTTGAGAAGTCCTTATATAATTTCTATGCATATCCTGCCATAAAACGAGAAAAACAAACATTTATTAAAAATAGGCATATTGGAATTCAATTAACAAAAAAATAGGCATGTTATCCCAAGAAAAATGTGGTATCTTTTGGGATTTTTGGGGGGTAAGATGCCTAGTAGAGTCACGTGCTCCAGCATGTCCGATCGAGATCGGTGGTAGCTGACAATGGAAACTTTAGAACCTAACTACATCATACATTAATTGTTTTTCACAATTTTTAATAAATTGTATTTTAACTTTTAGTTTAAAATTACTTTAGAAACATTTCACAACAAAAACTTCATTCTTATCTAGCTTTTATTCTTCTCGGATGTAGAAAATGAAGTAACGGTAGCCAACTACAGCTTTCCACACTCAATATTGGCCCAACGATTCATCATACAAATACATGACAATATGTGACGTCACCGTTTGAAAATATCAAAAATTAGGCATCTTCCCCCGCTTGCCATCTTATCCCGAATCACTCTATATGTTGCAGTCAAAACCAGTTTTTAATTAGGATGCGTTTTAACTAGTTAAAACTAGTTTATACTGAATGTCTTTGATAAAACCCATTTTGTCTGGTTAAAACTAGAATTTACTGTTATTCAAAAATGAATTTGAGTTAAAACTAGTTTTAACTAGACAAAACGGGTTTTATCAAAGACATCCAGTATAAACTAGTTTCAACTAGTTAAAACGCATTCTAACTATAAATGGGTTTTGACTGCAACATATATATATATATCTAAAAAAAGGGAAGAAAAACAACGGAAGAAATGGTGAGTAGATATATATATATATATATACAGTAAAACCTGTCTATGGCGACCACCCACGGTTTCTTCAAAAAGTGGTCTTTTAGACAGGTGGTCGTCCAATACAGGTGGTCCTGTAATAACGTATTTCCGTACGTATTTTGCGTACTTTTTAGCCATTTCTACTAAGCAAAACTCGAGGTGAGCAAAAATAAGCGAATTTTTTCAACGATAGGGCTATATTGGTATTGTATTTTATT
>NW_019384861.1:474582-476342 GCF_000671375.1 Centruroides sculpturatus
TTAATTTAAGGTGATAATTTCAAATTTTATAACTCTATTAAGAATGTAAAATAAAATATTTATTATGGAAAGCCCTTTTTTTATTCTTAAGATGAATATAAATGGCTTAAGTTATTTAATTGTTGATACTTATTAAAATAGTAAATTTTGAAAGTAATTTAAGAAAAAATAATGCACTTTCATCTGTTTAAGTACTCTTTGTTTCTTTCTTTTTTCTTCTTTCTTTGTCGACTTACAATAGTTAATATATTTTTATTCTTTTGTTAAAAATTCCGCAATAGAGGCAAAACTTCATATTTCATAATCTTTTCAAGAAAATATTACGTTGTATCCAGACATTTATAACATTGTTATTTACGTAAATTTATCTCAAACAATATATTTTAAATGCTTGCTATTTTCATAGCTTGTTTGTTTTTTTTATTTTTATTGTTTTTTTATAAGTTAAATTATTGAAGCGTATGAATTTTATGAATTATTTGACTACAAATTTCGAAAAAAAAAGCATCGAATTGCTTTTATATTAATCTGAAACACGAGGGAAAAGTTAAGAATTACTCTACTGTACCATGTTTCATTTGCATTATTTCTATAATATAATAGTAAATATCTACAGATTTAAATTCACATAAAATAATTCTTCAAAATATAGTTAATAATTTTAATTCTTTAGTATATAACAATTAAAATAATTTAGGAAAATAAAATTATTAAATAAAACTAAATTATACATCTTATTTCATCAGTTAAGATGCTAATTCAAGACTCCTGACCTTTCTTTTCGTTTAATTGTAATTACGAATATCTAGTTACAGTATTTGTCAATACAAAGAGTATTGAACTCATCCCTTTAAAATGATAGGAAAATTTGCTTTGTCTACGTAAATGATACTATTTTCTTTTTATTGATGTTATATAATTAAAAAAAAAGAACAAATTGCCGTATTGTTCAATGTAATTCTCAGTAAAAATTGTTTTAAATAATATATTACTTTACGTATGTTAAATGTTAGAATATAATAAATATGATTATAAAAATAGATGTGTTACTTTAAAGGAAATAATTATCGAAGCTTGTAATATTTTATTTTTCTAGGAAAAATTTCCAAATATTGTTTCGAACGAAACACCATTGTTTTAAAAGGATTAAATTTATTGATGCACATCTTACGAGTTTGTACATCATTTTTATTTTATTTCTGATCCCTACAGCTAATAATGGATGCAAATATCCTTATTGTACAGTCATCCATTGTTTTAAACATAGTTTTTACGATTATGTAACACCTACATATTATTTATTAAAAATTAATTATACATATATAAATACAAACAATGATAACTTTCGAATGGAAACCTTACAGAAAAGTTGTATTATTGTAGTTATCGACTTTATAGCTCTTGATGTTTTATTGAATAGCAGTCACTTAAAAAGAAAGAAATTTTTAAAATTAATTATCCATTTTAAAAACTTATTGCTTTAACTTAATAAATTAACAGAAAACCAATCTTGTTACACACCTCTATAGTAAACATTTTTTTTTATCATTTATGTAACATGAACAGGGCCGGATTAAGACTTTCAGAGGCCCTAAGTACAGTCGACCCCCCTATAACACTGTTGATAATTCCGTTTTATATGAATTCCATGTTGTACGAGTCACTTAGATTTTACAAATACGTGAGCCATTCACAGCCTGGCACACGTATTTGTAAAATTTAAGTGACTCGTACAACATGGAATTCATATAAAACGGAAT